>NC_059334.1:65407052-65707052 GCF_018350155.1 Leopardus geoffroyi
TTTTTAAAAGCTGCCCAGGAGATTCTAATGTGCCCAGCATTAAGAGCCACTGACTATGAAATATACTTAGCATATTGCCAGGCGTATGATCAATAAGACAGAAAATAAAATGAAATCAGTGATTTATGAATTCACTGATTCATTAAAGAGATACTTACTGAGTATTCACTATGTGGTAGGCATTGTTCTCTGTTCCAGTGCTACAAGGCAAAAGTTGCAAATCAAACACTGATTCTCAAGGAGCCCAGGGTCTAGAGAATTGCAATGACACTAGGTACATCTGGGATGTCCCCTGCCATGTTGGAGCAAATACAAAGGTCAAGTTTTCCCTGCTCCAACTTCTAACTAAGAATAACTACCTCCAGATCACTTTACAACTTGAAGAACATGTGGATCATCATATCTGGTTACCAGATAGTTAGAACAACCGTAGCTAAGGAAAGCATTTTTAAAATCCTCATCTTACAAATTTACAAAATTTACAAAAGTGAGGCCCACAGCGGCTTTTCAGTAAATGATAGCTAGCTCTTTTCCCTCTTTTCCTTTACAATCAGAAGACCTGAGTTTCCGTTGTTTCTACCTCTTAAAATGTATCAGACAAGTCTTAAAAATTTTTATTTACTCTTTATAGTAACCTGATCGACGGAATTATTATCATCACCAATCTGATATGGAAATCAAGGCTCAAAGACATAAGGTGATATAGGCAAGCTAATTATTTGTTCTCTGTTATTTTTTAAATGTTTTTTTTAACGTTTATTCATTTTTTTTAATAGAGACAGAGCATGAATGGGGGAGGGGCGGAGAGAGAGAGGAAGACACAGAATGTTAAGCAGGTTCCAGGCTCTGAGCTGTCAGCACAGAGCCCAACGCGGGGATCGATCTCACGGACCATGAGATCATGACCTGAGCTGAAGTCGGATGCTCCGCCAACTGAGCCACAGAGGCACCCCTGTTCTATGTCATTTTAATTTCGAGTATGGGATTTCTAATTTAGTGGCCATAAAACCAGGTTACTACCTGCAAACCCAGAGTGAGTTTGCCTGCTTCTGTCTACCTCTAATAAGCTAGCAACAAGCTATCATGGAGACATGTGAGGTGAAAAAAATCTAAAATAAGGGTATTAATGTCTTCTCATTAGCATTCCAAAATATATGAGGACATGTGCTTTGAGCAACACAGCTATTCAGAGCAACGATTCTTAGACATATGGAACATCAAAGCTATCGTGACAATCAGAGTCCATCTAGTACATGTTTTCTTCTTATAAATGAGGGGCCTGGGACTCCATAGAATAAAATGATTTGGCTAGGATCACACAATTAGTGGCAGTGCTAAGATTAGAACACACAATGTGTTCATACCAACTTTCAAACATGCACGAGACATACTATTTATTTTCATAGGAATGGCTGAAGTAGTGATAAATCTTTAACAGATTTAATACTTTGACGTATTTGCAAAAGTTTGAGGAAAGTCTACGATGAAACTTATTCAATTTTCATTTAGAATTTCTAACATTTCTGAAAACTACTCTGAAAGGTAAGAGTTAAAAATTGAAAAATTGGCAGCCCGGAAGCACTGTTCTTTTTTTGGTTTTGTTTTCTTGGTTTGTTTTTGCTCTCGTTTTGTTTTTTTAAGTTTTGTTCTTTTTTTTCCTCTTTTTTTTTTTTTGTGCAAAATTTACTTATTTATTTTGAGAGAGACAGAGACAGCACAAGTGGGGGAGGGGCAGAGAGAGAGAGGAAGACAGAAGATCTCAAGCAGGCTCCACACTGTCAGCGCAGAGCCTGACACAGGGCTTGAACTCATGAAACCATGAGATCATGACCTGAGCCAAAACCAAGAATGGGACGCTTCACTGACTGAGCCACCCAGGAGCCCCTAAGCTCTGTTATTTTGAATATACACTTTTATCACCATCTAGGGCCACATTTGAATGTGAGCTACTCTCTTCTACCTCCTAAAAATCTGCAAAAGTGTTCTGTGTAGTATGATGCAGGAAGCTAACTATTCTTAAATGCAGATTAATTGCTGCAAATCTCAATTCCCCTCTTTTCTAACTTTCAGTTTGGTCTTCCAAAGCATCCGTTGTGACATGGGCACTTCATCAAGCTCTTTCCTTCCTATGTCCAGTTGGGTCCTGAGTGGTAGCTAATGGCCACTAGTTGTGTGATTCTCTGAGGAAAAAACAACAGGATTGGTACTAACTCACAACCCCAGAATCCTATGCCCAGAAAAGAGCACA
Organism: Leopardus geoffroyi; assembly: GCF_018350155.1. NCBI lineage: Eukaryota > Metazoa > Chordata > Mammalia > Carnivora > Felidae > Leopardus > Leopardus geoffroyi. The sequence goes on from NC_059334.1 coordinate 65,409,301, forward strand.
AAACTGAGATGAAATGCAGTGAGAAGACACTCAAGTCCACAATAGGAGCCAAGATTGGGTGAGCCCATCTGAGAGGCTTTCTCTCAGCCCTGGTGCGATTTTCAGCAGCTTGAAATCAAAGTCTTCATCCACCAAGAAGAGAACAAAGTATGAAAATACTATTGATAGAGGAAACTTACACTTACTGAGCCCTACTGTGCATCTGCAGCTGCAAAAATGATTTTTCCTCACAGCAAACCTACACGAGATGTGCTTACAGGGAACTAGGTTTTCATGGACACTGGGAAGCCGGAAGCTGAGCTCTTGTTCAGGGATTTAGTGAACCCTGATTTCCTCCACAGATTAGATGATGACAGGCTTGGCATTAGCCCCAGAGGAAAATGAAAACTTACAAGGAAGTATCAACTACAACGATTGTTCTTGAATATAATGTAAGCTTCAACTCTAAAAGCATCATCAAAATTCAAAATACCAGATTCTCAGACATGGCAGCAAAAAAAAACCAGATTCTCAGACATGGCAGCAAAAAGACATGGCAGCAAACATGTCCTTCACGGACAAAATCACTAACAGTTCTTTGTGACCACCCTGTTTTTGATCGATTTTTGCCTTTGGTTAAATACAATAAAAACTCAGTCTAATCTTAAATTAGCATATTTGTGTTCCTTTAAATCTGACATGCTGCAGGTTATCAGCCCCATGTATCAGATGAGGGAAATGAGGGCTCAAGAGGGTAATTAGACATTTCAACTCTACCTTCTCCACAAGGACAAAGAATCCGTAAGAAAGGAAGGGTAACATTATTTCCGGTGGGTACAGGGACTCTTGGGTGACATAAAGTGCCAAATCTACAAAGAAAGCTGGCCCTGGAACTAGAGGGAAGAGGAACCAAAATGCACAATTTAAATCTGCTCTAGGTTCTGAAGCCTATTTCAGGGGCTTTTCACACCCCACATCCACCAGCTTGATGTTTTCCATTATTAACTAGATTGGTACCTGTACCTTGACCTTCGCCCAACTACAATGGGTCTCTGGAATAAGAGAAATCACTCTAAGTTTCAGTTCGAATATGTCCTGCAGAGCTGTATCTGGAACAGATGAGGAACACAGATGAATCAGTACCCAAGAGCAAAGGGCAAATTGATGTACCCCAGGCTGCCATGCTGGCTAGTGAAACTGAAATCATTAGAACCGTCAAGGAGGCAAGACCCTTAGCTGTTCCATGCTGGCCAAAGCCTGGACAGTAGCCAACTGCAGTAGCACCCCCTCCCCAGTCCCAAATGTTTCCTGGTGACCGGGGGAACAATCGTATCATGTTGGTTTTAAACAAGCCAATGATAAGTAAGAAGGGCCTTTTTGAGCAAGAGTCCTCCAGTTTTGCAGATACTCTAAAACTGACCCAATTATTTTAAAGTAGTAGATATAGGCAGAGTCCACAGATTCCTATGTCATCTCAGCATCAGAGCATCAGCTTCTTTGCAGAGCTTCCAAGAAGGGGAAATTAGAGGCCAGACCTCTATCAAGAGTACAGCAGTAACCACAATCACTAGATGTCAGCAAAACTCTGATTGCTAAGGCCACTACAGACTGGGATCAACTGTCGCCCGGTAAAAGTATAGTAACCATGTTATAACATCCATTTAAGTTTTGAAGAGACAGGTTGTTGGGATGGCTTTCTGCCACCCAACAAGAGGAAATGGCCCAAGCAATGGAGAAGAGAGAGGGTGGTTTAAATTCTCACACTTCTTTGGGGTCAGATGTGATAGATCGCCAACTGGGAGAAGGGAAGAATAAACCGAGAAAGGGTGATCTAGGAAGTTGCCAAACGACAATATAAGTGAGAAAACAAACTTCAGAATCATTACCAATCAAGTAAGGGTTTTCAGATGAAAAACCTCCTTGCCCCACCAAAGAAAAGAATTTATACATCAACTTATAATAGGCCTGGCTAATCCCAGCCCCCAATTATTTCCAAGTGTATCTTTCTGGTATAACACAGCAAGCATAAATTTCCTGACTAATATGGTTTAGAGTTGGGGATGGAGAAGACAGACTTCTGTCAAGCCACCTTATTTCTTTCAAACTCAAAGCGTTAAAGCTAAGCTCACACTGGTCTGTCTCAATGTTCGTATTTGAAAGGGACGATGAAGCAGGACACTCAAAGATAAATTCTTTTCAAAAAGCTCTTTTAAGTCTTGGTCCCCAGAAATGCTGGCAGAAATAAATATACATTTTTCAAAAGAAAAAAAAAAGTCCTGTGCCTTTCATGAATTGATTGCACCTCCTGCTTCTGCAAGCTAAGAAGTCATAATCCTCTGCAATCACAGATTGTTTGAAGCCAATAAACCAAAGGTGATGACCTTGCTAATACATCCCAGCAGGAGGAAGAAATAAAGCCGTGCTGAGGAATAACTCTTTGGCACACCATTTCCCTTTGGAAAGAAGAGAACGGAACGGAAAGTGCCCCGGCTTGATTTATGGATGAACAGCATTTCGGGAAACCTCACCTGAAATCAGAAAAAGGGTTTTCTCAAGCTCTCCAGTAATGCTGCTTTTGTTCCTCTTGTCCTAGGACACACAGGGCGAGCCCCCACCCCTGGATACCAGCTTCATTGACATGTATAACTCCCCTAGCCTCTGCTCCCAGGGAGGCCCGTCTATCATGATGTCCCATGTCCCTCTACCTAAAGTTAATTCTCTGGTGACAGCACAGCACTCAGGATCAGGAACTTCCATGGGCTCAACATATATTTATTTTATACAACTCTCTAACGCTAACAGGACAAGTAACTAGGAGACACGGGTGGGAATAAATTCATCTTCCTTTTATAATCATACCCACTTCTGACACTTACAGAGGCATCGCCACAGACGTGCAGCATAAAAGTGTCAATCTACGTGCTGAACTCAAATTAATATTTGTCACCTCCTTTATGTGCAATGTCAATAAGTGACAGCAATAACTGACAATTGAATTCAATGACAGAGGGAAGTTAACCTTTGATTACCTATGATATATGGTATGAGACAAGCTTTATATAAATTAGTTAAGTCCATAGATAATTTTTTTAAATCTCCTTTCCCCAATACACTTATCCCAGTGCTCCATTTTACTGAATACATACAACAAGCCAAGAATTGTGCTTGGCATCAGGGATACAAAATTGAGCAAGACAGCAGGCGACCTTCAAAATATTCCCAGTAAGGGAAATAACTATAAAGAAAGTACTTACAATTCAAAGTAATGCATTCAAAAAGGAAAATGTGTCTAACAGTAAGAGTTAGCACAGGAGTAGTAATTTATTCTCTGCATGAAGGGGGTGGTCAGGGAAGGAATCACACAAGATTACCCATGAGGTTCAAAGCCTGGGCCCTGGACCAGAAAGCCTGGATCCAGATCTCTCTTCTCTACTGCTTAATACCCCTGTGACCCTATGGACAAGTTTCCTCATCTATAAAATGGGTATAATAATAGTACCAACTCATGGGGTTATTGGAAGAATTTAATTTATATGTATAAAGCACTCTTAAGAGAAGTCCGTGGCACATTGTAAATAGCCAGTATAAATAGCATTGTTTTTATTTATTAGATAAATCGAACACAGGAGAAAAGACATTTCAAACAAAGATGACCATAGAAGTATAAGATCCAATGTTTCTGTTTCTTTGTTTTGCATCCTTTACTGAGTGCTCAGTAGATGATACACATTTAACCTAAACGTCACCAAAGTCCTCTGATAGTCCTATGAGATAAATACTATGACAGCCTCTTTTTTTTTTCCAGATGAGGAAATGGAGCAGAGATTAAGATGCCTCCCCTGCACCTCAGAGTTAGCAAGTGGACAGAACCTGGATTCATGTGTGGGCAGTTCAACATCCAAGCCCAAGTGCTGACCTGTTTGTGGACCAGCCTTCCGAGAGGAAACGTTGTTTGGCAAAACCTTCAGGGAGTTCACCATGGTGGGAACATATAATGATCTTCCTTTATTTATTAAGAATTTTTTAATGTTTATTTTTGAGAGAGAGAGAGAGAGGGAGGGAGAGAGACAGAGCACAACTGGGGGAAGGGCAGACATGGAGACACAGAATCCAAAGCAGGCTCCAGCCTCTAAGCTGTCAGTACAGTCCCTGACGCTGGGCTTGAACTCATGAGCCATGAGATCATGACCTGAGCCGAAGTTGGCACTTAACTGAGCCACCCAGGCACCCCATGATCTTCCTTTATTGAGAGTTCTAATAACTGGAGTGACCAAGTTCAAGGAATATGGTTATTTGAAAGGAGAGAGACAGGAGAAGCCAAAGGCAGAATTGAGAATCCAGAAAATTAAATCCCAAAACTAGACTTTTAAAGAAAAAAGGAACAAATCATTGGCATGGGCTCCAGGGGACACTGTGGGAAGAAAAAAAAAAGTGACCAGAAATAACTCAACATCGCTTCAGTATGACATGTGGGCTGGTCTCTGTCTCTGTTTCTCTTTATTTCTCTCTCTCTCTCTCTCTCTCTCTCTCTTAAACACAGGTAAGGCAGTGACTACCAGATGTGGCTAATAGACAAGTCTTAGGTCTTGAATGTAAGACCTGCCTGGAGGAAAGCTACTATAACCAGTTTGAGGATGCTGCTTAGTGCTCCCCAAAGATGTGGAGGTAAGTTGTCACTCACAAATACCTAGGAACGTGGGGGACCTCACAAGCATATCCAGTTGTTTCATACACATGCAGAAAAATAGAAGCTCGTTCTCCCACAGAGCTGAGTGGATTTCTTAACAGCAACTTTAAGAAAAGGCTTTTCTGATAAACTCCACCTGCTCCAGCCAGTTCCTTTTCACAACATCTGCTGGGGGCGAGATATGTTCTAAGTTTAATATTATAAAAAGTCACACGCCTCTGGGTATTATTTCTTCAGTGTTCTTTAAGCTTATCAACATGCTTGGATTGGGGGTTCTGCTGTTTCACCGCTTGTCTTCCCCCGATCCCAAACTTCCTTTCTTCTCGATTTGGCACGGACCCCCTCACGTACTGCTGCGACCTCCCCTCAGCTCTCACGTCCTGTTGTCCTTCTTCAACAACTCTCAGGAACTACATAAGCAGCCGCCTTCTTGAGTATTACACAAGGCTCACGGTATGAAAGCACAGCCACACTGAGCGTAGTCTGTAGCCTCAGCTGGGATCTGAGCATGCCCAGCACCGCACCTGCAGGCCCCTGAGAAGTCCCGCCTCCTGCCTCCGCAGCAGCTCTTCCAAATTATCGAACCCCTTCTCCAGCCCATTTCCGTTCACCGTAAAGCCAAATGTCAGGAACTCTCTCAACTCCTGGTCTCCCAGGAAAGCTGATCTATGTGTGCCCCACTCTGGCTTCCCTGTGTGGTAAAAGAAATGCTCCCGCTGTGCTCACCCCTCAGCCCATTCTGATCTACATGGCTGAACAGTCCCCCATATGAGCTCCTAACACATACCCTCTCTGCCACTCGATCTCCTACCAGTTTCATTCACTCTGAGGTTTTCCTGCATTTTCAACATCTTATTTATTCCCCTATAAAACACGGTCAGCATCGCCCTCTCTTAAGGAAAGGAAGGCATTCCTTTAGCCTATGACCGCCTTTATGGAAAAATCAGCTCCCTTCCTTTACTTCCCTTCACAGCTGCTTTCTTGGAGGAGTTGTCTCCATACCCTTTTCTCATTCACACACAGTTGCAGGTGCTCAGTAGACAGCAGTGGAGCAAATGTATATGTAGTAACAGCCTCACCATCCACTGCACTATGCAAGACATTAGCAGGAAAGTCATTGTAGAAATGCCTCTTCTTCATACCTTCTCGCTCCTCCTATTGGTCCTATTGGTTTTCACTGTATAAGATCCATTGGAATCATCACCCCCTGCCAACCATATCCCGTACTCCATTTCTTCATGCTTCCCCACTAAAAAAAACACACCAAAAACCAAAAACCAAAAACCAAAAAACAAAAACAAGTCAGCTCGTTTTCCTCTCTTACTTTACTGACTACCGTTCTCATGGTCAACAGTCTCGCTCTTTTCCAACTGAATCCTCAACATGATACAGAGGTCAGTTTTTCCCCCTAAAATTTACATTTCATCAAGTCTTTCCCTTGCTCCAAACTTTCAATGATGCATTACTTCCTCTGGGATAAATGTCAGAATATCTAGCACAGCTGAATATGGACTGGCCCATTTCAATTTTTCCAAAATCATTTCCAAATACTCCATCCACACACAAGACCATGTTGTGATCTTGTGTAGTCTCCTTAAGACGCCATGTCAACAGCATGTACCGGTGCCTAGAATATGGTACACAATAAATAAATAGCCTCTTTTACTGGCTTGATTCCTACTCGTTCGTCAAGAGTCAGATCAGGTATCATCTCATCCATGAAGCTTTCCCTTCCCCGACCCAGAGCATGTTGTGGTGCTTCTATTATGGTACTTGACACATTAATCTCTCATTTATTTATCTGTCTCTCCCACCAGACTGTGAATTGCTTCAGGGCAACAATCAGATCTTATTCATATCTGGATTCACACCATTTAGCATCATTCTAGGTGTGTACTTATTTATACATTCAGTTAATTTGACAAATCTCACTTGAACGTCAATGCATCAGGCACTTTCCCGAGCATGTGAGAAAAAACAGAAAGCAAACCAGACAAGGTCTCTGCCCTCCGGGAGCTTATATTCATTCTAGTAGTGGGCATGAGCCAATGACAAGTTTCCAAAAATAAGGTGGTGTTCAGGCTGAGACCTGAAAAATGAGAAGTTAGTCATGTCGACCGAATAATGAGACTGTATATAGCTACACATGATAATTAAATTCTGTACCTTGTGAACTTCTTGGGGTCTAGTACACAGTTCTTTACTCAAAGACAGTGCAGTAAAGTGGTAATTAACATTCTAAGTACTTCCTGAATCTCTAACTAGTTTTAACATTGGATGTTAGTTCCTCCACTTTCTCTAGCAAAGTTTTCTTATTTTCTGGGCTCGTATTGATAACGTTTCTAGAATATCAGGGCAATGAATGCTTTTGCATGTATCTCATCTACTGCTTGCTGAAGAAAGAAATAGGAAACTCCACAGAGAGTCAACCGTTGAGGCAAACGAGGCAAATGATGAGTGCAGAGGTACAACCAGAGGCTGACTCTCACAGAGAGGTCAGGAAGGTCCGCAGAATCTGCAGGCAGAATGCAGCCAGATCCTTGTAGAAACAGCCTCCATGTGGGGATGCAAGAAGGTTTTGTCAGAGCTGAGGGTGCTGACAAGCATTCATGGTGCTCTATGGACAAACTGGGTTCCCACAATTGAATCTGGGCTTTTCACTCTGGGCGCTGGCTGTGTGCTTACTCTTTAAAATGCATGTCCTGGGGTTTCACCAGATCATGCAACACATTATTCGAAATGGCATCCCCTACATGGAGGGCATTAGGGTAAAAGTTTAGGATATAAGCAAGTATAAGACATAGACCTGGCTTTCGGAAGCCCTGAACCATTTCTTAATATACTGCTTCCTTTTAAAATTTTTTTTTAATGTTTATTTATTTTTGAGACGGAGGGAGACAGAGCGCGAGTGGGGGAGGGGCAGGGAGAGAGGGAGACACGGAATCTGAAACAGGCTCCAGGCTTTCAGCTGTCAGCACAGAGCCCGATGCAGGGCTTGAACCCACGAACCGTGAGATTGTGACCTGAGCCGAAGTCGGACGCTTAACCGACTGAGCCACCCAGGCGCCCCAATATACTGCTTCTAAGCAAAAAAAAAAAAAAAAAAAAAAAAAAAAAAATTAATGATTTTTATTGTGTGCCAAGTTCCGTGAGTGTCAAACAAACAAAAATAACTAAGACCAAACCATAGCCTTTGAGTTCGGAAAGAGGTCAGAATGGAAATAGGCGAACATAGACACTAATTCATGCATAACTTTTGCATTGTATTTGCCACACTTCAGAAATCACCTGCTGAGTGTCTGCCCTTCACTAGATTTTCAGTTTTTGCAGGGAAGAAACAATTACTTACATGTTCCTTCCTTGCCAGTGTCTGCCTCGCACAGTGCCTGGCACAGAATAGGGGGCTATTTGGTATGTGCTAAACTAAACCAAACGAATATATATCTAATAACCATCCTAAGACAAAGATAGGTAACACACTATGGGGTTACTGAGTAAGCAACAATTTACTTTTGCTTCAGGGGGAGGCAGGTGGGAACAGGAGGTCTACAGGTCCACAGAGCAATAAATATATGAAAAAGTGTTCAGCATCACTAGTGGTCAGAGAAATACCCATTAAACCACGCAGAGATTAAGACACCATTTCTACTAAAAAGACCAGCAAAATTTTAAATGGAATTAAATTAAAACTAAAAATTTAAATTCAACTTTTAAATTGAAAATAGCCGGCACTGGTGAAATCATCAGGAAGTATGTAACTTATTGCTGCTGTTTGGTATGTGAATTATTCCCATCTTTTCAGAAAGTCACCTGTTTGTGGAAGCACTATATGTAATCGCAAATACCATGGAAATGAGCTATAGATCCATTAAAAACATAAGGGGAGGTGGGGCGTCTAGGTGGTTCAGTCGGTTAGGCGTCTGACTTCAGCTCAGGTCATGATCTCACGGGCTGTGAGTTTGAGCCCCATGTTGGGCTCTGTGCTTAAAGCTCAGAGCCTGGAGCCTGCTTCAGATTCTGTGTCTCCCTCTCTTTCTGTCCCTCCCTGGCTCATGCTCTGTCTCTCTTGCTCTTAAAAATAAAGAAATAAAACATTAAAAAAAAATTTTCTTTAAAGGTATCAGGAGGCACAGGCTAGCACAAGATCGGTTCCTGGCTGCATGATGCTGAGCGTTACTTAACTCTCCAAGCCTCCCTTCTCTCATGTGTAAACTGGGGACACAAGCAATGTCTATTTTGCAGTGTTGGTAGGCAGGTAAACAGCACTGAGAACATTTTCTGGTCCACATGAAACAGTGCATAAGCTGATTAGGACATCATTGCTTAATCCAGCATACAACCTCCACACTATTTGATGCTTACAAAGCTGACTTTTTTTTTTTTTTTCTAATGTATTCATTTAGACAGACACCCATGACTCATTATTAAGTAAAACAAACAGGTTATCAGAGTCCTGTGGATACTTACTCTTATTTTCTTAAACAAATGAAAAAAGTGATGCTGAGATGTATATGCTGAGATACATACATACATATATATATATATATATATATATATGTATATATGTATATATAATTTTTTTTTTTTTGAGTTGGGTCATAATGGTATGGACAGATTCACCAAAAGCTCTCAGCATCACCTACCTCAAGAAAGCTAGACGTGTGTGAGGAGTAAGAGACTATTAAAATTTTATTAGTCTCTGCATTGTTTGGCTCATTATAATGAGCATATATTACAGTAAGGTTTAATGCAATAAGCTTATACCTCCAGGAGCCGCAGCAACTCCACATGACACAAATATGGGAAAGGGAGTGAAATTTAGAAAGCTTAAAAGAATCCAGAACCTAAAGCAGCTCCTGGTCCTGCTGGGGAGTGTGGCTCTCCCCTTGGGGCCCCTGGAAAGGCACTAAACGTTCGCCTGCACGGGGCTGAGGGACAACATCAGAGCTGCGTGACATAAAGAGCCCTCCTGGGGGGAAATCACCACACTCGAGCTTGATTCTTTTCATTCTGTTTTTTTTCTCTTTTCTTTTTTTTTTTTTTTTAATTATTTTTCTTTTTTTTAGGGTGGGTATTCCTATTTTATATCCTTATTTTTGTGGTTGACAGGATTTTGTAGCAAACCATCCTACAAAGCAGGGACTGAGAACCTGTGCCAAGCTGCCCCCTGCTCTTCCTCTGGATGATGAGTGGGAAGGCCAGACACGCTTAGCTAATGTGCCTCAACCACAGGGCTGGCAGAGTCACAGACCTCAGGTCAGCTGCTGTCAGCCTGGACCCCAGGCGCTCTCCAGAGACCCCTCTCTGCAGCCAGCCCCACACAGACGCTGCCCCAAGGCACTCGCCATTCTCTCCACAGACTCCACTGGGAAGCCTCTCTTGATAACTGCAGTGTGAACACCCAAGAAGAAACAAAGATACTCCTGTGATGAGGAGATGGGGCTGGCTCCCGGACTGGAATCAAGCAGAAAGCCTAACCATTGTCCCTACCTTAACCCCACGCACCTGTGCCCCCAAAGCAAGTAGTGCTCCTTGAAAAGTACATCATTTGAAGATGTGCTCGGATGCTGGCTTGTGTTTCACCTGAATCTGAACTGGGATACTGGACTCGAAAAGAAGTCAGCCATGTCAGCCGACCTCTAGGACAGAGGCACTGCAGGCTGCGTGTCCCTTGAAGAGTATCCTTTTAGCTGCTTCCAGAATTGCCTAGGGCTTTCTCACCAGCTAAGCCTCTCTCAGCAAAGTGCTGATTACCCTGGCACAAGAGGGAAGAAAGATGAATGTATTTATTCTCAGAGAGACTGTATCTAGATTGTGACATTTTATTTATCTCGACCTTTAAGCTTATCTTGCTCCAATATGGTAAAACCCCCAGTTCCACCAAACCTCAAAGCTTAATCCACTGTAAAGCAGAGAAGATTCTAAGGTGTAGTTAATTGTTCTGTGTCAGATCATCCCCCTTTCCTCTCAGTTTGGTTCCCTGAGTGAACGGCAACACAAAACAAAACAAAGTCAACAACTTGCTCCAAGATTAAGGTGTAATCAACGCCAAGACCATCTGGGAGCAAACGCTCATTAATTTAGTAGAGCAGCATCTCACCCCATCATCCAGGGCTTGTTGATACAGCAAGGTGTAAAGCCCTAGGACATCACTACCAGGACAGCTGCCTCTTGGCCTCTTTCCTGTCCTGACACCCCAAGGCATTTGCAACTTGAGCCCTTCTCACTGCTCAGAGGGAAAAAGTTGTATAGGACAAGGGCTCACCTGAAAAGCGCATTGGATCTGTTTGTTGGACAAGAAGCCATTTCCTGGTTGCCCAGGATTTTTCTGGAATAGGTAACAAGCTGCTCAGAATGTCACAGTGCTTTGAAAATGATACTCATTTCATATATTTACGATTAAAATGTTGTTTGTTCATTTGCTTAGGTACAGAATGAGCCACCAGGAGGCAGATGGGACTCCAGAAGACAGGTAAGCAGTGAAATGATTGAACTTTATGACTACCCCCGTAAGTGTTTGCACTATTGTTTACTAATTGGATGACCTTGAATGCATCATAAAAATGAATTAAGGGGATGTAATAATGCATGTGTAGCACTTGATATCGTGCCTGATGCATAGTGACCACTCAATAAAAGTTAGTTTTTGCTATTGTCGTCATTATCACCATTATCACCAGCATCATTGCCGTTATCATTAAACCATAAAGGTTGATCATTAAAAAGCATGATCATTAAATCATAAAGGTGCTGAGTTTAAGGATTTAAAGTCCAGTTAAGAAAAGAAAATATACACATGAGCAAAGTAAAGACGGAACACTTATCTTGCGTATGACAGTTTGTCTATTTACACTAGGTTTATCTTATCTTCTTCTGGGATCTGGCAGTTCTAGGGGGCTGCCTAAGAACCTGATTCAATACCCTGGTTATACACAAGTACATTTATCTCTCATGTGAATGATCCACAGAAATTTGCCCCCTCTAGACAATGAACATCCGAAGGACAGTCAGACAGAGCTCACATGCTGTCGATCCATGTATCAACCACATTCCTCTCCCTGGACCAGAACAATCTAAGACCTAAAGAAGTTACTCAATACATCTTTGTTGAACAAGTGAATAAGAAAGAATATAAAATCATAGATTTCGCTGGTCTGTTCAAAAACGGTTACTTACCGAGCATCATCTATGGGATAAATCCAGTGCTCTGGACTGTGGATGTAATGAGAATACCTAAACCCTGGTGTGTCCCCAGCAACTGCCCCCCCGCAATTTTTGGCAGGTTTTTTGAAAAGCAAGTAAGAGCTGACATAGGAAAAAATGAGTCCACACTTAGCACTAGTTTCCTTCAAGCAAGGCTGACCCAGACCTATCTCTTCTTCTATATTAACACCCCCAAAGAGATTCCCTAAAGACCAAACATGGGCATCACGCGGCACCCAAAAATGAACACCCTACCAAAGCATATATGAAGTATTCTAAATATCTTTTTCTTTATCCTTGCCTCTTTTCTAAATTATATTTTCACTAAGGCATGGATTATTTTATCAAAGTATTAAAATGATAGTTCTAATGGTATAGAGCACCCATAATAGTTATTTGCCACAAATGACAAGTATAACATAGGACATACATGGCAAATGATTATGGTGGGTATATCATAAAATTAAATATATGTGGGTATATTACATGTGTATACATGCGTGTGTACATATGTATGTGTATTTGTGTGTGTGTATATATGTATATATCCTCCATTGAAATTGAGGGGTTTGATTGAAGGTAAGATTGAAGGGTCAGCAGATCGCCCCTGCCACACTTTCCTAAGCTTAAGGCCATTGGAGGTTGCTCCTTCAGAAGAAAGACCTGGTATTACTGGTCGTTATTTTTATTTTGCTAACCCTCTCCCCTAAGGTGAGAGAGAACTATTCTCCCTCGGCTGGTCACAGTGGCCCCGTGAGAGGGAAATGGGTGCAGCGAACCTGAGTTTCTGTAGTCTAGGGCAAGCTGTTCCTCCTGGCCCCGGGCATGCCCTTCCCACCACTCAGGCTGAGACTTAGGGCTGCTGATAGCCTCCGTCCCACTGAGACAGAATTGCATATCTTTTAATTTTCTAATATGCCGACAACACTTTATACAGCAGATGCACTGAGGAATGAAAGCTGGCTTTTACTTTCATGTATGTACATGCATTAGAGAAATCTATCAGGGAAGCAGAAGCCTACTCAGTCACAGCCTGACGAAGGGGTACTGAATTCAAACAACAGAGCAAGTGTCAGGTTCTTAATGCATTAAAAGAACTGTACTTTTTCAGGCTCCTTCCACATTCCCCACACTTTAATTTAGTGATATAATTTCCTTGGGACAGAAACTCTGCATTATTGACCTTCCAGTTGGAGGAGGAGTTCCATAATCTAAACACCTCACAGCCAAAGCATAAGAGACTCTTAAAAACTGAGAACAAACTGAGGGTTGATGGGGGGTTGGGAGGGAGGGGAGGGAAGTTGATGGGCATTGAAGAGGGCATCCTTTGGGATGAGCACTGGGTGTTGTATGGAAACCAATTTGACAATAAATGTCATATATTTAAAAATAAAAAACAAACAAACAAACAAACACCTCACAACAAACACAAGAACAGGATTCTATCCTTTTCTTTGGTCCGCTGGGGTTTTCCTAAAGCACACAACAATTTATTTTTGGGCTTCTTATACCTAGTATGAAGTCTAATGGAAAATAGCCATCAGGTTAAAACAAAATTCAATGAACATCCTTTTTGTGTGGTAGATTCCCTTAGATTTCACAGGGGCAGGCCCTGCGACCAAACTGTTACTATGTAAAGTAACCTCCTCCCCACCACCCCTGTCATTGTTCACTGTAGCAGGCATGGACCCCTGGCATGAAGGGCAGATTGGAATCTCTCTCCCTAGACTTTAGCCCTGAGACTGAGGACCAGCAGCTAGTCTCTTCTGGTCATGTTAACTGACAGGTGATGAAATTCCCCACTGGTCTTACATGGAGGACACCTGCTAGCTTGTGTCTGCCCCGAGACTACTCCCAGTGTCTCTGTTATTAGTATACCCCTTCCCCCTTTATCTGTGCGCACAAGTGTATGTATTCAGGGATGGCTGATCAGAAGTGATATACGCCATGTTTAAGCCATCGTTACACCCAGGGCACTGACCAATCAGACTCTGGGCTGGAGGTCAAGCCCATGATCACTGAATATCACCCCTGAAGTCATCTCCATCTTCTTCCAGGCCCGGGGACTGTCACAAGATCCAGGCCTAACCAATCAGAGCCAGTGCTCTCCTGTTGGTTTGGGTGTGGACACGTGACATAGGCTGGCAAAGACCCCATCGGGATTAGATAAAGCAGATTTTTAGAAACAAACAGAACATATAGTCCCCAAGAACAAAAGGGGAGAATAGCTGCCTGGATTTCTGAGGACGTTTCTGTCCCTAGTTTCACCCCAACTGCACATTCGTGCTGGTGTTCAGTGAGTTTGTGCTAGCCTGAAGGATCTATGGCATGGCATTCCCCTGGAAAAGAATTTAATGCACCTTCTTACATGTGTGAGGCAACACACTGTGAATCCCAGAGATGAAGGCATGTATGCGAGTGTGTGTGCACACCTGTGCGCTGGTGAGCTGAGGGCCAGGAAGGGAAGCAGTGCAGAATCTACACTGGAAGGTTCCCCGGGCACTGCAAAACCAGAGGTGAGGTTGATCTCCTCTTCAAAGACACCTGAATTCCCTCACTGCTGCTCCAATGAGCTCAAAGATCAGCGAGAACTGAGGGGAACCCAAATGCTTCAGGACAACCTGATGAACAGTTTTGCAAAAAGACCTGTGACCAATACAAACTTAGAAAGAAGGAAGGATCTGGCCTGCCTGGAGATAAACCCCAACCCATGACTAAGGCAAACAGCAAAAAGGGGAGGCAACGAGAACACATGACCAAAAATCATCCCACCAAGGAAAATGGGGTGAGGGAGAGCAGTCTTGGGCGTGATGCTCAAGGAACACAGTAACCGTTAGCTCACTTTATCTACGTACCTCCAAAGCGAGCTCTCAGTGATGCTCCCCAGGTTATAGTCATACAGCTTTGTCAAAATGAGAATCACCTGAAGGCAAAAGAAGAGATCACGGTTAGTCTCCAACAATTACAATCTCATAGCTGTGAAATGGCCCAAGGGAGGACTCAGGATTCCGTTAATAGGTGCTTAACATAATTGAATGAATTGTTACAACATTGCTTAAGCTGACTGGGGAAGGGTTTTGCCAGTGTCTTCCTTTAAACCGCTCAGACCTGATCCCCTCCCCAACTTCTCTCTGTATCCTGCAGGAAGCGTTACCTGCCCATCCAGGCAATCCTTACCCTAGTGGGCTTAAGGCTTTCAGGGAAGACTAGCAAAGCTGTCAAATGTGCACCCTGCAAGGGGCCAGTGAGCAGATGGTCAGGAAAGAGAAAGGTCAATGTTGTAGCTCCCAGCCCTAGTAGCTGTACCACACTGGGCAGGATGCTTAGCTTCTCTGAACCTCAGTATTCCCGACTATTAAAGAAATGGGGGCAGTAATGCTATTGCCTAGAAAGGGTTGCTGTGCGGAGTTAAATTAGGTAATACATGCTAATTATTCTTCAATTTGCATAGCGTTTTTAAATGTCAGTTCCTTCCCTTTCTTTTTCTTTGTAGGTTTGGCTTTATCGATGTCTCCTGATTCTCTACAATTTCTGGGAAAGCCACTGGATGCAATCCACGCTTCCACAGGGCTCAGCAAGAACATTCTAAAAGGAGCATATTTATGCTCTGTGGGGTCCTGAAGCTTACAGGATTTGGGGAACCCTCCATAAGGAGCAGAATATAAACTTATGAATTTAAACTTAGGGACGGGTCCCAGGAAGGGGCCTCTGCAGTTGAGGGATACTGACATTTCAGCTTCATTAGCATCACAGCAAACCCCCATCTGATTTGAGCCCAGTGCTGCTGTCCACATCACTCAGAGGAACCCCAACTACTTAGTTCTTTCTTTCACAATTCATTAACCATTTATTAAGAACCCAGGATTCCCCCCCCCACCGCCCCCCGATGCCCAGGAGAACATAAATACAGATGGGGCCTGCTGGTCTGTGATCCAGTTAGGACAGGACAAGCTCACCAAACAAAACCTAGGTTGAAAGACATCTGATCTACCCCTCCTCGGTCCCACTGACACTCAGCATGGCAACTGGAGAAGGCTGCTTCTCCAGGCATCTGCAGTTATGCCAAGGGTCCCCCGGGTACCTAGAGCTCATGAGCACCAGGACACTTGGGAAGATTCAACAGAGCAGTGAGTTCCAAACCAGGGATTTCCCAGCCCTCATTTATTCTTCTTACATAAGGACCAGAACTTATAGCTCTGATCCGTTTTCTGTTGAGATTTCCATTTCTCTCCTAATTCTCATAGCCTAGAACATTTGGCCCAGGCTTGCTGTTTCCAATTCAGCAGAAAAATGTTGACATCGACTTCCAGGATTTTCCCGGAAGACCAAGGGATCAGTTCTAGTCACAGTGAGCACAAAACATTCTAACCTTGAATTCCAAGGCAGCAAGCTGCCAAGGAATGCTGAATCCTTCCAAGTTCCACTCTGGTAGCACAGGGCTTGATTAAGGCACAAGCTTTAATGAGCAGATTCCCAACACTTCTTTCACAGCAAGCAGACTGGAACTCTACAACCTTAGGTTTGTTCCAAGTTCACAGGAAGGAAGAAATATGGTAACTCAAAGATGGGCAGAGATCTCAGGACCCATGCTCTAAGGCCACCCCTGTCCTAAACCACAGCACAGGCTTCCTTCAAGGAACTGTTCAAAACTTGCTTACTTTTTTTCTTAATTTTTTTATTTCTTGAGAGAGAACGAACACAAGCAGGGGAGGGGCAGAAAGAGAGGGAGAGAGTCCCAACCAAGTTCTGCACCATCAGTAAGGAGCCCGACCTGGGGCTCAAACCCACAAACCATGGGCCAAAACCAAGAGTCAGGAGATTAACCAACTGAGCCACCCAGGTGCCTCTCAAAACTTGCTTCTTTAGTAAAATGTGAGCATGTGTGAAACACTGGGCACCCTATGGGTACATCAGATGGTGCACCTATGGTGGGGGCATATGCTTAACAGGTCTGTGTGCCAATTAAGTTGCTCTAAGTGCTAAATTTCAATCACCACTATCCCAGGAACACTGATCAGTGGCAGCAGGGTGGCTGTTTGTTGGAAGACACAGAGTGATGTTGCCACTCTACCTTGGTATGATTTTACCTAAGAGGCCTACGAATCCTCCACCAAGAAAATGAGGGTGTGGACATAAAGCACTTGTGGGTAGTTGCTCTCTTGTTACAATACAGCAGGAAACTAAATAATAAAGTTCAGCTGGGCACAGGCTGCATCTCTCATCCATCTGACAAGGGAATTCAGAGAGGCCCCAGAGAAGGAAGCTTTTAACCCAGCAGGTAATGGTGCGGAGTCTGTCTGTCTCTCTCTCTCTCTCTCTCTCTCTCTCTCTCTCTCTCTCTCACACACACACACACACACACACACACAAAGAAACTGTTTAAACAATTCACAGGCAGGTGGGCAGGGAGGTAAAAATCTACTCCCTGACTCTCTTTGAGGGGCTAGTAAAACTAAAATGCCACTGATACACTCAGGCAGTTTATCAATACTGCACCAAAAGAGGTGTCTTTTCTGGCATTCCAAAGCGTATCTGCTTGAATCAATCTCATCTTTCTGTTCTCAGAATGAGAGCAAGAAAGAAGGGGGAACTGCTAACCTTTAGTTGTGTCTCCAACGGATTCTTTGTAATCTCTCTCTTCCTCTTTTTTCCCCAGTTCACAGTCTATGTGCATTATTTACCCCCATATTTACCCCATATTCCTGGATAGTGATCCGTCATTATGTTTAATCTGGTTTGTTGTGGGTTCTTTGTTTTTCTGTTCTGGTTAATTAGCAATACTATTTAATGTAATTAGTACCTGTTAAAGGGACCACAACTTAAACTGCCAGTATGAGATGAGAAAAAGGGGAAAATGCAATGGCCTGCCTCTTCTGGACCCATTGTCTAATACGTTTTGTGCATTTTACAAACGTTAAAAGAAAAAAAAAGATCAGTGAAGTTTTTTCATCAAGTGAACTGTTATAAGTACTTAAAATACATAAATAGTAATTTATTTTTATTCATTCAGTAAACAACTTTCCTGTATAGATTTAATTCTGAGCCTAACTGCACAGCTTTTAATTATAAATCCAATCAATGAGAGCAAGACTGTTTTGATGGATACACACACAAAATGGAATGCTCATCAGCATCGCATTTCTTTCTATATCTTTTTTTTATTATATAGTACCAAAATATCCCTGATTCCAAACAATAAGTGATGACCATATGGTAAAGGCTTTTTTTTAGGTTCCTCTTTAAATCTTAGGATACTTTCTTTTTTTAAATTTTTTTTAATGTTTATTTATTTTTGAGAGAGATAGAGACAGAGGGCGAGCAGGAGGAGGGGCAGAGGGAGAGGGAGACACAGAATCCGAAGCAGGCTCCAGGCTTCGAGCTGTCAGGACAGAGCCGGACACAGGGCTCGAACTCACAAACTGAGAAATCATGACCTGAGCCAAAGTCAGATGCCTAACCAACTGAGCCACCCAGGGGCCCCAGGATACTTTCTTTAAATGGCTATAATCCAACTGTCAGTGGCTTAACCACCTCTACCTACATTTTGCCAGGATCTCAGCACCCAGTTATTTCTGGGACTTTCCACAGTGGCACATTGAAGGATTCCCCAACCAGTCTAGGAGCCATCTGTCCTGTTCTGCTGTGGCTCCTTCCTGCCATATCCATTGCTTACAAAGCTACTGGGGGAAACTTCACGTTGTCCATATGTATGAAGAGCGTGTTGAAGCCAACCTTCCAAGTTGTTACATTAAATCCTTAGAAGGTTTAACCACAGTGGTGGTAGTGGATATCCCTGCAGTGTTCCTAACTGTAGGGGGCAAGTTCTCAGTTTTTCCCCATTGAGAATATTAGCTGTGGCTTTTCATATGTGGCCTTTATGATGTAGAGGCATGTTACTTCTATCCCTAGGTTCTTGAGCATTTTTATCAGGAAAGGATGCTGTATTTTGTCAAATGGTTTTTCTGCATCTACTGGAAAGATCCTATGGTTCTTATCCTTTCTTTTATTAATGTGGTGTATCACATTGATTGATTTGTGAATATTGAACCAGCTCTGCAGCCCAGGAATAAATCCCACTTGATCATGGCGAATAACTCTTTCAAAGTACTGTCGTGGGAGGGTGCCGGAAACAATGCCAGGGTCTGTGCAGGGACGAGTGAGGTTCTTTGAGGAAGTGATCATGGGCTTCCTCCCAGGACTGAGCTAAATTTATACTATTTGGTCTCACCAAACTACTCCCTCTTTTCCCACAGTCTTCAAAGAAAGCTCCTGCTGAATAATTCCACCAACTCAACAACTCCAGTTCTCACCCAACCCTCTGTACATAGGCGCCAATAAATCATCACATTAAAAAATGTGGTAATATACACATATACACAATGGAATATTATTAGGCCATTAAAAAGAAAATCCTGCCATTTCTGCCAACACGGATGAAACAGGAGGGCATTTTGCCAGGTGAAATAAGACAGTGGAAAATAGCGTATGGTATCACTTATATGCAGAATATAAAAGAAACAAACAAAAACTGATTTCATAGAGACAGAATAGAATGGCAGCTGTTAGGAGCTAGAAGGGAAGGGGAGATGGGGAGATCCAAGTCAAAGGTACAAACTTTCAGTTATAAGAAGTTCTGAGGCTCTGGGGGCACCTGGGTGGCTCAGTGGGTTAAGCATCCAACTCTGGTTCAGGTCACGATATCACAGTTTGTGAGTTCAATCCCCACATCGGGCTCTGTGCTGACAGCTGAGAGCCTGCTTTGGATTATCTGTCTCCCTCTCTCTTTGCCCCTCATCTGTGCTTTATCTCTCAAAAATAAATAAAACATTTTTTTTAAAAAGAAGTTCTGAGTCTCTAATGTACAGCAGGCTGACTATAATTAATTATACAATATAGTATATTTGAAAGTTACTGAGAGTAGATCTTAGACATTCTCACCGAGAGAGAGAGAGAGAGAGAGAGAGAGGGAGAGAGAGAGAGAGAGAGTTAACTATGCAAGGTGATGGATATGTTAATCATCTCTATCTTAGCAACCATTACACAATGCATATGTATATCAAAGCATCATCACACTGTGTACTTTAAATATATACAAATTATATTTGTCAATTATTCCTCAATAAAGATGGTCGCGGGGGGTGAACAACCATCACAATGGACCCGGGGGGGGGGGAGGCAGGAAAAGGCCAATATGCCCCTCCCCTCATCTAACCCCAACTTCCCTCTGCACTGGGTTATGAAACAGGAACATTCATAGAGATAGACACACTAGTATGTGGATGGCTATTAACAGTGTTCTGGTGTAAAACAGCAAAACCCAGGAAAAAATATTCTGCTGCAGCAAAACGTCAGGGCAAGTCTTATTTCCAGGTGTGTGTTCGGCTGTCTTAATATGGAAGCACCCTAGATTTACACATTGGCAGCCTCCAGTATGCCAAGTAGTTGGCCAGATGACACCTTTGAATGTGACGGCATGGTTTGTTTTATTTTTTAATTAACTGAAAAACATCATTTAGAAATGAAAACCCACACGTTTAAGGACCCCCCCTAAAATTCCTTCCTGGTAACCTGATTCTACACAATATATTTGTGAAAACAACTGTATTAATTCCTAGACCAACGTTTATTCCACACTTCTCAAGTAGAAGGATAGGAATTCTCCATTTCTTTTCCTAAGGAAGAAACACAGTGTACTGACCCTTTCCCTTGCTAACTTAAAACAGTGTATCCCAGAAGAAGGCAGATGGAAGGTTAGGGCATCAATGAATCTCCCATTCCCCCTACTCCCTAAGAAGAATGTAAACATTCCCCCTGTAAGTGGTCTCTTCTAATTCTTTAGCTAAGGAGCAGACTAGAAATTGCTTGATAGAGGGCTGCTGAGAATCTTTTGAAGGAGGAGCTGGTCTAACAAGCTTACTATTCTTCTTAAACAATGAATTTTGGCCAGGTAACTGTGGGAGAACTTATGGACATTTAGGGAGAGGTGAGTTCTATCAGAACCCTTGGCCTGGCCACCGCCCTTTACCTCAACTCGTCTTCATCTCTGGCAAATCCTAGAAAAGCAACACATGTCCCTCGTTTTTCAATTATGAATGATTTGCATTCCTTTTTTTCTTTTTTCCTTTTTCTGTGTCCAATTGCAGAAGTGGATTCTAATCCCAGGGAAAACAAAAGGGTGGCCTTGGCCTCCTTGACAGTGAGCTGTTTGGGCATTAAGATCCTAGTCTCTTTCATTCCTGAAGGTCTACAGTTCCAGTTCCAGAATAATGTAGATGGTGACACAGGTCCTGGTCTATAAAACAAGGCATTTTCTTTTGTATTTCTCTCTGTTACTGGTGCTTCAGGGCTGGCCTGGGCAGGTGTTTCTGTCATTGTAACACATGGGGAGGTTCCATAGAACTCAACCATGCTACTGTTCATAATTCTACCTACCTGGGCTGGGCCACAGTCCTGCTTGGGTGCACAACGGCAAAGCCACACTGAAGATGCCGGCAGGTTGGTTCAGGGATGAAAGCTGACTACCTCCGTCCTTTCTCCACCAGCTTCCAGCATGCCCTGGTGTTTCCTCACCTGGTGTTTGCTCTATCTCAGATGGCCACCTCTCCTTGTTACAGCTGCTTGCCAGGGACCATTTGGTTGGATATTTTTAAATATGTGGATAGAAGTGATATGGAGACAAAAAAATTGTAAGGTCTGAGGAGATCTGGAGCAATCTTTCAGGGGACTGAATAACTGGATAAAATATAAAGAGGGGTGTTCAAGAGCCAGAAATCTGTTTTCTTTTGGGTTGTTTTCTTTACATTCCAGTTTTAGGGAAAAAAAGTAAACTTACAGCAGTTTTCCTAAAAATATGCATATTCCAGATTGTGTCTTTTGCTCAGAAAGCATTTATTCAACTTTCTAACTTAAACAGAAGTTCTAATTCTTTTGAGTAGCTATGAATTCTTTAAGAATCTGATCTAATAAAATCTATGAGCATTAAACAATGAATATAACTTTAATGATATCACTGATCTCCTGAATCCTAGGGGGGTCATGAATGCAAGGATAAGAGCCTTTTATAATTCCCAGAAAATGAGAGCTTTCTTCAGAAGAAAGAACTTTTGGCTTTAAAATTCTACACATTTAATTCAATAAACATTTATTAAGCCATCTTAAGAGGCAAGGATAATATATATATATATACACATATATATACATACATATATATATATATATATATATATATATATGTGTATATATATATATATGTGCTGTGAGGACACAAAGGAGAATGAGACTCAGGACCCGTCCCTGGAAGCTCACAGTCAAGTAGAGAGGCAGAGTTGTACACAGATGGTCACACTAAGGTCACTAAGGTCACACTAAGTTGTACACAGATGGTCACACGCAAGAGAAAAGTGTTTAAATCTCTGAGAGAGGAAGAAAGAAAAGTATAATCGGGTATAGACTCTTACAAAAGAAGACAGTCAAGACAAATCCCAGATGATGTGTATGATTCTGTTGGAGACGAAAGGCTACAGAGCTGGTATTCTAAGGGAAGGGAGCGAGAAGATAGAGGTCCTGAGGTGTGAAAGCTCACAGAGGAGTCAGCAGAGAGCAAGTCCTTGAGTTTAGCTAAGGCTTAAATTAGGGGTAAGGACTCACAGAATATCAGAATAGACACATACATCTGGCTATTCTGTGGAGGCCTTAATTATAGGCTGACACTATGCTCTCCCGAAAACAAATAAATGAGCAAACAAACACTTTGGAATCAGAAGACCAGACTTTGAGTCTTGGTTTAGCCACCATATCTGTTAGCATGTCTCTGGCAGCAAGCAACAGAATAGTAAAAATAACTCAAATAATAAGGGATATATTGTCTCATATAACAAGACGTCCACAGTTTACGCAGTTCCGGGACTACTGTAGTCTCACAATGCCGTCAAGCAGCCACACGATACATGTATGTATTTCCTCTCTGATGGAGTCAATACTTAGTGCCGGGGGCCCTCACTCACACGGCGGCCATAACACTTCTTTGCAGCATATGCAGACCCAGTCACACTCAGTGAAGTAAAGAAGGACCTCTAGTGTATATCTGCTTTTGTTTTGTTTGGTTTGGTTTGGGTTTGAGCTTATAAAGGAAACTCTTTCCCAAAGCCCTCGGAGCAAAATCTCTGCCGTCTCAATGACCAGGGATTCAGCCATGTGCCCACATCATGGCTTCAATGAAAGTGGAGAAAACAAGGAGGATAGAGGTCTGGGGATACACTTGCTGTTTTCTATGGTAAGAGATGGGCCCTGCCAGTAACAGAAAAGTGGGTAGAGGCTGCTGAGCAGTATCTGTCACTGTGTGACCTCAAAGAACAACTAGCAGTGTCTGTCACTGTGTGACCTCAAAGAAGTCACTTAAATATTGAACAGACTCATTAAAAACAAACATTAAAAAAAAGAGATAATGTTATCTCTCCTTAGTCTCTTAGAGATGGGAGAAACAAACAATAGAAGTGGACAAATTCTGTGAAAATGTTAAAGTACTCCGCAAATTTAAGTAGTTGCTATTATTAATAACATCTAACATTTACTGGATGCATAGGCCATGTGCCAAATTTAAATATTAAGGGCATTTCAAGTAATTCTCTCTCTCTTTCTCTCTCTTTCTGTCTCTCTCTCTCTCTTTTCTGATGAGGAAATTGAGGCACAAAGAGGCTAAGTGATTTAAATTATTTAGCTGGTAAGTGGTGGACAAGTTTAACTCACATTATACATAGACTCTTATCGGTGCTTCATTACCCTCATGGTATGTTATCCTAATTAAGTGTTCTGGTAACTAAAGGCAAGACAGAACTGGGTCCTCACTTTGTGTCCAATTCAAAAGTATTGGAGACCTATTGTCCTTCAGACGTGTTACTGGACACAGACCACTCCTTTACTCTTCCTTCTTCCAGACATCCCTGGAATATTTTTTTTTTTTCCTCACTGAGACAAACTTGAGTTTTAATTCCTCACTGACTTTACATCAATGGCATTTCCATTTGCTGTTTTTAATTTATTTTTTAAAACTTTTGAACCTTGGTGAAATTCATTGTTAGGAGATGATCCTTCTACTTCAATCACAGAACTTGGCAGCCTCCAGATGAGGGTTCCGGACAATGAATGCATGCACATCTAAGTGAAGATTTCAACAGAATAGCTTATGGTATCTTCATTTTCAGAAGAGTTAAGTGAATGTGGAATTGAGCTCCATTTGAGTCATCAAAGGGAGGAGAAATCAATAATAGCTAAATCAGAGTAAAAGACCTCAGAAGGGAGTTGAAAGATTAGTATAATGGTGCACACAACCACCATTCACAGGAATTTTAAGTCATCAGATGGAGGTAATCCAGAACATACAAACTCAGTGTGAAAAGAAAACCAGTAGAAAGGGTGGGATGAATTTGGGGTGTGGGGCCAGCCAGAAAGCAATCAGTAGATTTTTGCCCCTGGAGAGTCCTTAATCTCAAATGGTCTTCATGTTTTCTAAGAGCCCACACCTAATTTAATGTAATGCTTATTTATGTAATATCCTCTGAATGACACTGAAATGGTGTGAGTTAGATGGCTACTGCACCTCTCCTGGGGAGCTTACAAGACCAGACAGCCAACAGTGCTGCAGACACAGGGATAGACAGATAACTGACTCTGTGCCGGGAGACACAGAGCAAGGTAGAATGTTTTTAAGTAAAATTTGCTATATTCTCCCTCTGAGTCTGTTCCCATCTAGAGGTCATTTGCAGCTAAGATGTGCGGCCACTGATGGCACATGAGCTGGGGAGCATTGTCCCAGGAGTTTCCACGTGAGGAAAACTGCAGCTCTCACTCAAGGCAACTCACATCTCTCCCCACTCTGTGTGCTGAAAGTCAAGTTCTCTCCTGGTAGTGACTAACAAAGAAATGCATGTAATAAAAGGCTATTATACTCTATTCCTAGAGCTAGGTCATTATATTTAGCAAACAAATCCAGTGGACTTAAGTTGTTCTTTGAAGCAAATCTTGAAAATAGGACTTCTTCTCTATTCTCCAAGGTGACGGATACTATCAACTCCAAAAAAAGGAAAACAACAATAACAACAACAACAACTCTCTCCAAAATCTGTTAATCTCACAATGCTCACAATTCAGTCCTACATACCCTTGCCTCTTTCTCTTACCCCTCCTCTTCCTTTTTTAAATAAAAAATAGGCTTTGGGCACCTGGGTGGCTTAGTCTGTTGAGCATCCAACTCTGGATTTTGGCTCAGGTCATGATCCCAGGGTCATGGGGTTGTGGGGTTGTGGGATCAAGCTCTGTGTCAGGCTCTACATTGAGTGTGGAACCTGCTTAATATTCTCTCTCTCTGTCTTCCCCTCTCCCCTCACTTTCTCTCTGTCTCTTTAAAAAAAAAAAGAGGATAATTCCCAAAGCATATATCCATATCTAGTGGATAATGTTAACCATTTCATAGTCTCCTCCCTCTATTTAAATTATTCTGCTCTAAATTATACTCTATTTTAGTCATCTGCATTAACACCAGGGGAACTAGAGAAATACTAAATTAAATGATCTTCTTTTTTTTTTTCCCCTAGAAAAAAGCATGATACCAGTACCAGTGTAATCCTCCAAGAGTACCAAGATAAAGTGTACAATATATGAGAAAATGCATATTCAAGCCAAGCCCTCTTTATATAGGGAGAGTAAAATAGAAAAATTAAACAGACCTGGAAAGACCCACAGGCAGAGCTTCAAGACATGAACATAAATGGGGCTAGGGAATGGGGGAACAGAAGCAGGGAATTCAGTGGATAGTTTGGAGAGACACAGTTCCAGGAAAACACATAGGATAAGCCATGCAAGCCAAATGCTTCTTAAAGAAACAAACTATTTACCATGATCTCCTCATTCCCCTCCATTATTTTTAGAAAGGAATGAAGAGACCATCCTCCTTTGACTTAATCCCTATTTGAATTACATCATTTGGCACAAATAAGGAGTTATAAAACAGTAAGAAGACATTTCTTTCAGCATCTTCTTTCTAGAAATCTAGAAAAGAAAGAGAGGAAAACCCTATGTTTCAGTAAAAGGGGAAAAAACCCTAGTTTGTCAGGAGAGAGAGAAGGGAGGTGAGGAATGGAGAACTTCCCTTTTAACATCCCTGATACACTGATCTGAGGAATACAAACCTCCAAGCTCTCAAATCATTCTCTGTTTGAATTAGAGACACTATATAAATATTAAACTCTTTCTATGTGAGAACCCACACACGAGATGAACACACCATTAAGCAGCAAACTGTGTGTTAATGATGAGGGGCCCTTCTGTTCTTATGCTTCCTGATATTAAGCTTCAATACAAAGAAATGACCCAAGTCATTCCTTTTCCACTTTTGCACCTTGGTTTTTATGTTGTTATTCATGGGTCTGAAGAGGTTAACTCAATTTTTTAAAATATTATTTTTCAAGGTTAACATAACATACTAACAGGAAGCTAATAAATAGAGACATGCATCTTATGGTGATCCAAGTGTCAGAAGAGGAACCTCAAGAAAAATGAAATTAAAAAATGAGAATACAGGCTGTATTTTTTTTTTCATTTTCTCTTCTCCTTTACCATTCAGTGAAACTAACAAAAGCAATAAGAACAAAAAATCAGAGATAGTTAACACGGTAAGTTCAAATATTTTCCTTTACCATGGGGAAGTCTTAAGGTGAACCAGGGAGGAAGAGAAACATTTTACTGTCTTTTATAAAATAAATAAATAATCAATAACAACTGACCTTTATTAATAGATCTTTTGTTTGCCTTGTCTGAGTGCTAAGGTGTCATGGGACACAATTTGCCTGAGAGGAAATTCAAAACTTAAAAAAGCTGGCTTGAAAGTGAAATTTAAATAGCATCTGGAAATCCCAAGTAAAACTTATTAATAAGTAATAAAGTGTTCTGTTGGAAGACAAAAAAACCTATGGAAGTTAAGTGATTCTCATGCATTTCTTATAATTTAATCACAGAACCAAAATGCTTCCATAGGATTCCAGTTCTAATCCTCTCCAGTGGCATCTGGATGACTAAATATTTAGCATTTTGTCACTCTTTTAAAGGAAACTGATGACAAAATTAGGAAGGACTGCAAAGATCATGTAACTCTAACCACCTTGTCTGACAAATGGTGGAGGTTATACTTTTAGAAGAATCTGTTCTTAATCAGGAGCTTCTCAGAGTCAGGAATAATCTTAGCATGCCATATGCTGACTCGGTTATAGGAGCAGGAGCTCCTATGAACAGAAGGACTGGAGGGGGCTAGTTCTGACATGGGGGAGAGTTACAAGAAGTCAACTGAGGGAGGCATCTGGGTGGCTCAGTAGGTTAAGCGTCCAGCTTCGGCCCAGATCATGATCTCACATTCATGAGTCCGAACCCCGCATCAGGCTCTGTGCTGACAGCTCACAGCCTGGAGCCTGCTTCAGATTCTGTGTCTACCTCTCTCTCTCTGCCCCTCCTCTGCTCATTCTCTCTCTCTTTCTCTCTGCGCCTTCCTCCCTCCCTCTCTCTCTCTCAAAAAATAAACATTAAAAAGAAAAAGAAAAGTCAACTGAGGAATGTGACCAGTAGGATCAGGCCTAGACACGGTTTTGTGGGGATGACAGTCCTACAACTTGAGGGCCTCTCTTCAAAAAACAGAATACAAAATTATGAATAAAACAAGATTTAACAGACAGCACTTATTAGAATGACAAATTAGATCCCAGAAAATTGCCAGTGCCTTAAAAATCTGCACATTTTTTTTTCTGAGAAACCTTTAGGCAATTTTGGCAGAAATGAGAAAAGAGAACTGTTTTCTGATTGCGCCCTAGCTTTCCCTCCGTGCCTGAAACAATCGAAGCTTCCCCCCCAAACACCCAGCCTGCGAAGGAGCCCATGCCTGTGAAGACTCTCATTCTTGACCTTCATTGGCTTCACTTATTGGCCACCTTCGCATGGGATTCCACATGAGATGCTCATTAGATCTTTTTGAAGCACTATCGTTTCAGCGGTCCTGGGCTGTGAACCCGGACACGTGGACGTAAGCCTGAACTGTGACACTGAGTGAGGGCTTCAGTCTCCTCCATGCCTACACTACCCATTTGTAAGGTCTCTTCCCATTGTAATCCCATCCACTGTCGAGTACCTTCATCTACGCTATTGATGCTGCCAGGCTTAGTAAATGCTACTGCCGTTGCTCAAGCTAGAGCTCTGAGCCTGCCTTCACTCCATCCCCCTGTTTTCTCCCCAAACCTCATCAGTCACTAAGCCCTAACCGCCTCTATCGTTAACCCCCCCTCACTGCTCTGGCCTGCTCCCGTGCCTCTAACAATGCCGCCACCCTCTCACCTCGCTTCCCTCAAGCCACCCTCTGCCCTACTACCACTGTAACCTTATTTTTTTTTAAAGAGCAATGGCGTTTTTTCCCCACTTTCTGGAATATCTGTGTGGCCTCCCATTGATCTTAAAGTTTAAATTTCATCAAGTGGAACATGGCTCCTACACGCGCATTCCAGTCACTACGCTTCCAATGGTCCTTTATGCTCACAACTGCATGTGGACCCAGACGTAATGTTCTCCTGCCTGACCTAAAGAACTTCAATATTTGTTAGTGGTCTGACTGACTGACTGTAGTTATATTGGTAATGGACTTTTCCAGGCATAAACAACACGTTCCAGTTACGTGAGCAATTATTGTAGCAAGCATCTAGAAAAGCAGGATAAAAAAAAAAAAAAAAAATCTGAGTAACTGTAACACAAGGGCAATGCTATTTCCTGAAATTGTTATCTTATGGATGACATTCCAAACACTGGATTTCCTCTTGAAAGTTTAGGCTGATTAAAGGATTAAATGCTACAGATAATTCAATGTTGTGTATCTCTTTTGGGAGGGCCGGGTAGTTATAAAATATGCCTAGGAAGCAATCCAAAGGTTTACTGATTTTTTTCTGTGCTATCATTCAAAAGTGTAAGCTTTCATGCAAGATACCCAAAAGCTGGCCAGGAACTGAAGAGATCTACTTCCCCTTGTGTGAATTTCTTCTATCTAGAAATGGGGAGCCCTGTATAAGTACAAGAACATCAGGGTGCGTAGTTGGAATCAGAATCTGAATTCCAGGTTTTTCAACTATTTCCTAAAGGGCACTCAAAACTGCATCCTCTGTACAATGGGACAAAGCCAAATCAAGTATGGTGGCAGGTTGGAGACCTAAAGTTAGAAGATGAGAGGGCTGGATTCTGGTTACAGAGCCAATTTTAATTCCTTGTATGAGCTTAGTCAAGTGAACTCTTCCTCCCTCCCTTTTCCTATTGAATAAGATTAATAAAATTAGAATTCCATTTCTAACTGGATTGTTATCACCAGTTTACTTTAGGGAGTACTTTAAACAAATTGTCATTGTGCTAAGCATTTTAAATAATATAATCTATATACATTCTTAACTATCCTATAAAGCCAATGCTTGCGTTTGTTTATTTGTTTGTTTGCCATTTTCAGATGGCAGAATTTAAGGAATTTGCCCAACATCAGCTAGAACATAAGTGGGAAGCTGGTATCTGAACTCAAATAAACTTAGACCAGAGCTCAGGTGCTTAACCACCATGCTGCATGGCCTCTTTGGAGAGGGAAAGACAAGAGATTCTGAAAGTTTCAAAGAGTATACTTCTTGCTTTTAATCAGCCTGATGCTAAGCTCTGTCTGTCTACCTGTCTGTCTGTCTGTCTATCTATCTATCTATCTATCTATCTATCTATCTATCTATCATCTATTCAATTGTTTTTCTAGGTCTACCACAATTCATAATTGTTCTTCTAAGTGCTACTGAGGATACAAACAGAGAAAACAAATACCTCCCCTCACTGCACATAACAGCTAAGGGGAGACTCACAGAGCTGAGTGCTGTAGATACTAAGTACTGTGGGAACAAAGAGAAAGGAGCAATCCCTAGCTGGATACAAATGGGATCTTTTCAAGTTCTTACAAGCCGGGTGCTTTACACACAGTATGTCATTTAATTCATTTTACAATGCTGGAGGGTAGTATTTGTTATTCTTACACATGAGATGGGATGGCCTGGGGCTTGGGTCACACATATGTAAGCTTAGATCTTCTTGGCTTCTGATCTGGAGCAAAGGCTTGAAGGATGGGATGAGTTCGTTTTTCTACCGTCCTGAGCTGAGGGATCAATCTTTGCGTCTCTCTTGCTGAGACCCCTGTGGACGCCACAGGCCAGAGAGCCACAACTTTCCTCATCCCCCGGCAGGTATAAAACATGGAAGGGTCATGTTCAGAAAAGAGGAGAGAAACTTCTCAAGAATCTACAACAAGACTGTCTATATCCCCCTCTGCTAATGAAGAATCCTGAAAGTCACTCAAATGACCCCACTGCAAACACAAGAAACAAGGCTTCAGTAAAGAAAGATAAGACTAGAAAAAAAAAATAAAAAAGGTATCTCTATTCCATGTGGGAAATCAGTTGCAAAAATGTGTAAGTATGTCACTGCTGCTCCTCTCAATTTTAATCCTTTAATCCTATATCAAGACACTCGTGAAATATAGAAACCCCACACCCTGTCTGCCCTAGGAAATGCAAATCTCCTAGGAAAGAATCAGTGTCTGGCCCTGTGACAGGGAATGGGCCACAGTGAACGGCCCTGTGTGGAGAAAAGGAGGCGTGCTGTTCACAGAGCTGAACAGGAGGGTGAGGGCCTCTCTGGGTCCAGTCATGGGGGAAGGGGAAGCCCATCTACCAGAACTCACTGCCTGGCTGCTGCAGGGGGGCTAGAAGAAAAAAAAAAAAAAGCAAAAAAGCATTTTCTTGAAAATGGAACCTCTTCTTTAGATTTCCTATTTTTTTTTTCCTTTAAACTGTCCAAGATTAATGTGGCAAAAATAAAATGCCCCACAGGCTGCTTATTTTGACGCTTACTACAGCACATAAAAGTGAAGAATTAGCATGGAATGAATAATTTATTTAGTGCTTTACTGTTGTTTTAAACAAATCACTTCCATGAAAGCAATGTGTATTCAAGCAATAAATCACTGTTTAGCACTCTGTCGTGAGGAAAAGATACCACTTGGCAGAATTATTGAATGGCAGTGCCTGGCGGGGAGGCAAGCGCAATAAAGATAAAGGTGATGTCCTTGCATTTTGCTTGGGATTTCATTTGGATCTGAAGGGGGCTGTGTTTGAGTGAGATTCAGTAAGGAGACCCTTCCCTTTATTCGCAAGATTTAAATGAGCACCTACTTCTGCTAATGTATCTGATGCCATGACTAGGAGGGTGTCACTTATTATTACGTCAGAGCTATTACTATCTTTTTCATGCAACAACTGTGGGCCAAGAACAGAACTTAAGAGTCTGGCATACACTATTGATATAAAAAGCAATGAGTTCTATGCCCTTGAGTTGATCACTATTTGAGGGGTGGGGGCTTCAGACCCCTTTATAAGTACGGTGTGATAAGCATTAAGATAGGGGTGCATACAAAACCCTCTGAGGATTTGCCTGGTAGGATGATGGGAATCTGAACACTCTTCTCAGAGGCGGTTACACTGTATCCAAAGCTTGTCCAGCGAAGGGGGCTGCAAATCACGTGGGACCAGAGGAGTGTAAGCCTGATGTGCACATGCCCTCTGGATGGAGAGGGTGTGTTTGGATGTGGTAGGGCTCAGGGAGGGAGGAGAAGGAAATGAGAGAAGGGAGGAGTGACAAAAGCTTATGGAAGGATCAGCAGGGATGCAGGATGACCACGGACCCTTGGGAGATGCTGTGCCTCCAAGACAAGTTGGCCTCAAAGACCTGAATCTGAAACCAGGGTTAGTAGTGAGGCAAGACTACTGAGGCTGTTCTTTACCGGTCTTACTAATTACCAAGTTTGTCTGCACTGGAACCACAGCAAAGGAAACTGGTTCGGGTCACAGGAGTGACTCCAGTTTGGGGTGTCTGGGTGGCTCCATTCGGGTGAGCGTCCGGCTCTTGATTTTGGCTCAGGTCACAATCTCGTGGTTTGTGCGATTGAGCCCCACATCGGGCACAGGGACCTTTTGGGATTCTCCCTCTCTCCCTTTCTCTCTGGTCCTCCCCCACTCACACAAGTACTTTCTCTCTCAAAATAAATAAATAAACTTAAAAAAAAAAAAGAATGACTCTGGTTCTCAGTCAAATCGGAAAGTGGAACTGCCCTATCGCCCCAACTTTATGAAGTTCTCAGAATGAAATCATAACTGTAGTTTGGGTTGAGGAAAGAAGCAAAACAGTTCCCACAGGGCTAAACTAGCTCGGATTACAAATTTTTGAAATGTCTTTTCTTTGAGAAAAAAAAAAATCAACGTCACGAACATAATGACCTGAGGTCTGACATTTAAAGCTGAGACGCCTACAGCCCTGCATTATTTCTTGCAACTGGTGACAATGAGTACAAGCTGATAATTCCTGTCACTCACGGTGCAGAGGGCTGAGGGCTCACTGTTTACACACCCAGAGGGAGAGCAGAAGCCTTCCATCCCATGAACTTCATCTCATTTCCCTCTGGCTTAAATAGTAATAATTAATAACATGTCACCCTCAAAGAATTTAGAAAACCAATATTCCCCAGCCCGGACGTGAGTGGTTCAAGAAAGAATAAATTTTTGGCCTCTTTTAGGTAGCTTCGATTTTGTCAAAAATTTGCTGAAAGCTGAAAACAACACTTCTGGCCACTGGGGTGAAGAAGACAGGCACAGAGAAATGTCATGAATTTGATGCTTCTTGTCAACTTAATGATATTTGCCTCCCCCCTTTTTTTAACTATCTTGGTGTCAGCATTTTATCAAGCTCAGACAAAACTCAAAATGTTGTTGGCTACCAGCCAACACAAAAATGTTTCACCGTCAGGAAGAAACTAATCAATGAACAACTCTCTATTGAATGTTCACTGTGTTCAAGGCAGAGCCAGTAGACCCTATGGGGGACAAAGGGGTATAAAATGTAATTTCCACCACCCAGGAATTTATGATCTAGGCAGAATCTGATTATCAGTCTCGTATTTAGAAACACTCAAGGTCTGCCTGCCCCAACAGGATTAAATTAATCCCCTCTTCTTCCACAGGACATCGAAGGTCCATTCTATATAGCACCCGCTCTCTTTCCAGTTTTATCTGGTGCCACTTCTCCTTGTCACCCTGCCTTCCTGGCCTCCCTGCTATTCTTTGAACCACCATGGATTTTCAGGCTTCTGGGGCTTTCTCAGTTTCCAGTACCCAGCTCAGATGCCGTCTCCTCCGTGAAGCCATCCCAGGCTCTCTGTGTAGCTTCACCTGCGATTCTTTAGCGTAGCGTGTTTCTACTATGGCTGAGGCACACCACTGTCATTGCTTTTTACCTGTCTCTTCCATCAGGTTGTCATCTAGTTGTTGAATTTTTAAGTATAATTTCTTGTGCTAAGATGGAATAGGACATAAAAGAACCCCTGGTAGGTGGACAATGAATAATTACACAATGTGCAGACGCGTCTGGGTAAAAATGTGAGTCAATTTACAACGAATGAAATTATTTATACGTGCAAGCCAACTGCCATCCCTGATGCGCGGTAGATTCTCAATAACAATTAGCTGGGTTAGAACTAAGTGCCCGTTGAATACCACAGTTCGAAGAATGATGGGACGCAAATTATGCCGCTGGCAGCACCTTCTCAAAAGTTCAGAGTTCGGGTGAGCACGGCATATTTGTGGTTCATCATTTAAACCAGCCTGATCACAGATTACAGTGATGCTTGAAAAAGATGGTTGTAAAGACACACTAAGGTAATTTTTGGGTGGTCTCTAATGCTAGGTTGAGAAATCTCTAGAACTCTTCTTGTGTGTGTACATGGTGAAATATGGAGCACAATTTAAGATTCTGAGCCCAGAGGTGACGCACGCAACACTGAAGGTGCAAAGATGTATTTTAAATCTGACACCTATGTAAGCAATGGATTAGCAGGTACTATCAAACTTTTTCCTAAAGAACATGATAGTAAATATTTTAGGCTTGCGAACCACAACATGTGTGTCACAACTACTCAATTCCACAGCTGTATCATGGAAGCAAACCATAGACAATTTGTCTACAAAAGAGTGTGGCTGTGTTCCAAAACCATTTTACAAAACCAGGTGATGAGCCATATTTGGCCCTAAGACTTTAGTTTGCTAAACCCTGGATTAGAGCAGTAAGTGTCTGAAAGTTAAGGAGACATTTAAGAGTTTATTTAAACGTGCTGGTGCAAAAATTTGGAGGCTTGTACCAGGGTGCTAGGAATAAAAATGGAAAGAAGAGAACAAAAGGAAGAGAGATTACGGGGTGCTGGGGGGCAGGGGGGAGTCCCTGGATGTTGTAGGAAAAAGAACAAGGAATAATCTAAGGGGGTTACTCTTTAAAGTTTTGAAAAAAAGAGGACTAGAGACATCTTTGACAGGACAGGGTCTACTATGTTAAGCATCTGGGAGAAGCTCTCCTAAAAAGTTTGGAAGACAGCAATTTGAAAAGACGCACATATAGAAACTAGAGGCTTGGGATAATCAAAGAAATATACAGAATTTTTACGCTGGGAGGCACCTAGAGATGACTTAGTCCTAATTTGCCATTTTATAATGTAGCAGGGGAGGCAGTGTTTAAGTCGTAGATCATTACACAGATGATGGTCAAACCACAGCAGCCCCAAATCATGGTTTGTTTGCCCTACACAATACTGGCCATCAGCCAGATTTAAAAACAAAGTGGATCAAATTGCCAGCATTTAAAAACCAGGAATTTATACACAGAATTGGAATTCTCACTTCTCTTTGAAAAATATCAGAAAAACTAGCAGTATCAGGTTCATATCCCCACAAAGCATAAGTAGCCAGCAGGATACAGCAGTTGACTCCCCCTTACGAAACATGGGCTCGCCTTTCACTGGAGCAAACTTGCTATTACTCACCGACACCACTCACGTGGTGCTAGCATTCATGTGAGTTTGTGAGCTCTGATATCGACGTCTGAGTTTTGGAACTGCCAGGATGGTGCCCTGCTTCTCCCACTTTCTCATGGGAGGTGACCTAACTTCTGTCCGCTCCAATTTCTTCATCAGGGAAGTGTGGAATAATTTCAGCTCCTCAGAGGATCTCAGAGGATTATTATGAGGATTAACTGAAATATTCTATGTTAAGCACTGACACACAGTAGACCATCAAGCGTTAAATAATTGTGTTTGAAATCATGAGGGGAAATTGAAGCCCAGAGAAGTCACGTGAATTGTCCAAGTCGACGCTCAGGTGGTGACAGAACCAGTGACAAAACTCATTTCTCATGACTTCAGGGCTACTTCCAATATTCTGAGGATATTCTACCACAAATACAATTGGGATGTTTGAAAAACCTAACAAAGGTGTTCCCTGAATCAAGAGGAAAAAGTACAAAGAACAAGTCCGATACGATGATGGGTCAATATGATGAACCATGTCCGTGGGTAATATCCAAATGCAATATATCAGAACAAACATATACTACTTGTGTGTCTGTGACTTACTTTTTCCCCCCCAAAGCCACATAAAAAAAAAGTCTCAACGTTTATTCTACCATTTGTGACAGAGTAAAAACCAACCCACATCTCATATCCAAGTTTTAGCTGCATTCTATCCTTAAGAACAGCTGTTGGTGGAAGGACCGGTGGAAATACCCTGGAGCTACTTTGTCCTGCTTATGAATTCTAAGTCCCTGTCTGTTTCAAAAGTGGAGGAGAAAAAGTGCTAAGTCAACCAACTTCGGCTAATTAGTTCTTTCTATTTGGTGACTGTAAATCAATGACAAGCAAACTTCTAATACCTTCACCCTGGCTGAGAAGTTTGCTGCCACTCACCATCCATCACTTCTGCCTGTAAGTGGCCTTGCTGAGCTCTTTCTAAATAGCATCCAGTTCTCCGGTTATACGCATCCCCTCTTTTCTGCAGTCTACGAGAAAATGTGCTGGTGGCAGCTGTTTGTAATAAGCCGAAGGCTTTGTGAGACCAGTTGTAACGCAAAGGTCATATTTTCTACACAGTTTATAGATTGCAATTTGTAAGGTTATAATGTCATACGCTGTCAATAATTCAAGGTGGAGAATTATAACTGTTAATAGGTCATCAATTTTTCATTCTTCTCCTTCAATGCTCATTCTCTTGAGAGATTTAATTTATTTCATTGAAACATGATCCCTTGAACTTTGAACTAAAGGCTTCCTTTGTTTATTAGAAAAAAAACAGGGTAGAACATGGTAAATAATTCCTTAAGTTTCAAGGGATTCGAACCAATCAAAAGATCACAGCTCAGATAGCAGAGATTCATCAAGTCTATTTTGCAGGAACCCACTGGTCCAGAAGATGTTATTTATGTTGTCAGTATACAAGAGGTTTAACCCCCATCCTTTCCCTACCAACCAAAAAATAAAATAAAATGCGAGCCAAATGTTGCCAAAATGCACCAACTACTAGAAGCTAAAGGAGTTTCAACCTGTTTGCAAGAATGCGTTTGTTGTAACTGTGGCCTGCCAGGAGTCTGTCCAAATGCTTCAGTGGGGGAGAATAATTAAATCTGAATTCTAGTGAGATTGGGAGTTCTGAGCTTATTGCCCCTGTTTTTTTAGGCGGGGTATAAATTTCTTTGAGTACCTGATAAAACCTATGGCCACTAGGAAAAACCCAAAAAAACAAAAAAACAAAAAACAAACAAAAAAAAAAACAAAAAAAACCTATGGCCGCTAGATACACGACTTCCAATGAACCATGGCTATGAAGAAAATTCTGGGGCAACTTTCTGAAGCTCATTTATTTAAACTCTAGGTAAAGAATGTCATCAGAGATGATGTCAATGTTAGGGATGCAGATATCTTTCTCATACAACCAATGTGCCTCCAAAATAGAGGACAGAGGCTGCTGATGTTACCACTTCTCCAGGGTACTTACAACCTCAGAGGATTCAAAAGAATAATGGATCTTTCATCTTTGAGAATTCTATTCCTGCCCCTAACTTTAGACTGAGGCATATTAAGAAAGGCAGTGTTCAGAAAAATAACCAGTTATCCAAAGAGAAGACAGGTAGAACAGGGCTCCTTATTACCAAGCAAGGGGGGCATTGAACAGCCTATTTGTTTTGTTGTTTGTTGGTTTTTCCTGTCATCTTCTTCTCTGTAAATGCATTCTGAGCTGCTTGATTCTTCTGTGTCCCTTAGGGTTTGAAACTCTCATGGAAATCCTGTGAGAAGCTCAGAAAACGTTATTAGCACCGAACATTCACTGAGGGTTACTAAGTTTCTGACCCCAAGACCCACTCAAATCTATTGGCTTTCATCATTTGTGTAGAGTTTCAAATCCCATCAGCAAGAGTCAGGCATCAATACATTAACCAAAGCATGGTAATTATTTATCTAAGGATTTTGGTTCCTGGAAATGGTCAGGTATAATTGCAAGAGATAGAACATAGTCTTGGATTAGACTGTGTGTAAGAGGCTAAACTGAATTCTTTAACCACAAGAAAGGCTATCACTAAAATCTGATCAAGGGAAATGCACTATGCAGATTCAACCAAGACTTAATGCCTAAGATTCTCACTGTGCTGTGCTGACTTATAAGAATAACATTAATATATATAAACCACTAGGGGGAATACACACACACACACACACACACACACACATATATGGAGCTAAATAAATATTGATATGGAGGAATTGCTAACAAAATTGTGCTTCTGTCTTCCAAGCTAAGAATCGTACTTTTTCAACATACTGTATATTCATTAGCCAAGACAGCTAGGCTTGAAATTTCACAGTATGTTAGTCCATGGAATGTGGAAATGTAAACAGAGGACTGTGCCCAGTTTCAAGGATGAAAAAACTAATTTAGATTTTAAAGTGGGGGGAGGTGGGGAGAGGAAGGGGACTTCTCTTTCATCAAATTATTACCATTTTAGTAATCTATCATAACTCACAGTTAAGCAAATTATCTTTTCAAGGCACTCAGTTGTGCTTTTGACTTTATTCCCAGTCCCTTAAAGAGGTCAGGATCACAGGTAAAAGATACAAACATGATAATCAAATATTCTAGAAAAGACAAAGTTTGGGTTCCTGGTTGTAGCTTACCAGAGTTTCATTAAATTAAAAAAAAAAATTAGAGAGAGAGAGTGCGAGCAGGGGAGGGGCAGAGGGAGACAGAGAGAGATCCAACAATCCTGGGATCATGACCAGAACCGAAATCAAGAGTCAGACACCCAACCAACGGAACCACTCAGGCACCCCCCAGAATTTTATTTTAATATTATTGGAATATTATCAGAATTTGGTTAAAATTTACCCATTAATATATTGTTCTCCCAGAGTTCATATTTTTTAAGGAGATAAAATAACCAAATAAAGAACATTTGATTATTCCTGAAGGTAGTCTGGGGAGAGTTCTTTGATATCAGAGACCTTATTCCATTTATCTTTTACACCATGAGTGACTAGCTTCCTGGCACAGGATTATTGTGACTATTGGTCAAATTAATGAAATACCAAAGGTGTTACTAAAAAAGAACACTCAAACTTGTGCTGACTTTTCAATAGCTATTTTGACAATATACAGCTTACTGCCTAATTCAGAATGATTATGTATACCGTTACACCCTGATATTATTTTCTTATATAATCTATCCTATAGGTAGCAGGCAACCCAATGCATAGAATTTTGAAAATCAGTTTTTTTTCTCTTTCCTTAAGACAGTGGGGGCCCTACCAAAAACAGCATTGCTTTTTTTTTCCTTGTTATGTAATGATCGAATATGGTCAACCATTCAAGTAAAAAGTGCTTACTGCTTCCCAAGGATTTACTGCCTTTAATCACTACTAGAGTTCCATAAGCAACCCTCCCCATGGTCTCTGCAACCAGCCTTTGCCAATATTAATAGCCATTCTTATGAATAGTAACCACTGGTAAACATTGATGTACCTTCCTACAGTGCATTGCCATCTGTGTGTTTGACTTTACCACAAACTTCCAGATTGAAAAACTCCATACAAACAGCAGCAATAGCAAAACAGAAGCCTAAGTCGCCTAAACGGCAGCAATTGTGACATACCCAATATTTGGTGGAATACCCGATATTCCAGTAGGGGAATCAATGGCAAAATTCTTGTTACCTATAAGTTGTCCTCGGTCTTAATGACAACTTGTAAAGGTCACATCTAACTTTCACGCATAGGGTGATAATTATTAAGAAAGATGACAATTTTTAAGGCCAGTTGTTAAAAATTTTTAAATGCAAAAGCTAATAACTTTTACCAATTTCTGTGTTAATGGAAATTATCAATGTATTTTATATATCAGAGGAACGGAAGTGGAATAAGGGACTATATATTTAAACAGGCTGATACATTTTAGTCAATTATAAAAAAAGAACCCTAAAACAAGTCCCACCAAAGTGTTATCTCAATAATTTAAAGGTGAGATTTTTAAGAGGATGGAATGATAATTTATAGCTGAGAGTGATTAGTTTACTTCTTAATCAGTTTAGAAATATTTCCAGTGACACAAGCTTATTTACTAACATGTAAATTGCCTAAGCAATGTCTCAGGTACTTCCCAGATCTCCTTGCAAAGCTTCAGGCATAGCTAAACCAATTAACTCTACAGAAATGAACATAGTGATCACCATTCGTAATCCCAAGAATTACTGTTCTCACCATCATTCATGTGGTACTGAAAGGCATGGAAGTGAAATTTTTTAATGTTTATTTATTTTTGACAGAGAGAGAGAGACAGAGAGAGACAGAGCATGAGCAGGGGAGGGGCAGAGAGAGAGGGAGACACAGAATCTGAAGCAGGCTCCAGGCTCTGAGATGTCAACATAGAGCCCGACACAGGGCTCGAACTCACAGACCCCGAGATCATGACCTGAGCCGAAGCTGGACACTCAACCGACTGACCCACCCAGGCGCCCCTATGGAAGTGAATTTTATCTCTACAGGCACATACTTATAAACATATGTCAGAGATGCCTTCGATCCTGAAACCTCACAGACACATAAATAAGAATGAAAACATTAGCAAACGTGAACCACCTTCCTTCTGAGTTGCTTAAAAATATGGATCATCAAATTTTCAGAGTTCTGTGTTTTCCATGTTTGTCTTCCAAACCCTTGTAAAGTGGAAACATGTCTTGCAACTGGAAACATTATATGAAATATTTAAAAAATCAAGGTGAAATGACCAGAGGCCTCTGATTTGGAATTAGAAAGTTAGTTTTTCTCTCTCATAAAGTGTACCCTTATGTATATGCCACAGAATAGCCAGAATCATGTATACTCAAAGGCGCTCTAAATGCCTGGAGAGAAGAAAGAAAAGAAGGAGGTGAGCATTTACAGGCTGCTTTTCATGAGGCCTTATGTTAAGTGAGTGCACCTCCTATTATATCATCCAAGCGTCACACAGCCTTATGGGGTTACTATGGTTACTGACAATATCACATATGAGGAAATGAGACATAGGGTGCCCCTTTCTCCACGGGTTCTGTCATTTACCATCAGAGCCAGAATTCAAATTCTGGTCTATTTGTTCACAGACCTAGCAGGTTCTTCCCACATCCTGTGTTTTGCTGGTAACAGT
This sequence comes from Leopardus geoffroyi, assembly GCF_018350155.1. NCBI lineage: Eukaryota > Metazoa > Chordata > Mammalia > Carnivora > Felidae > Leopardus > Leopardus geoffroyi. The sequence goes on from NC_059334.1 coordinate 65,449,804, forward strand.
AATGTAACCATGAAATGCTCCTTAAGAATCAACTCCATATTAGATAGCAGCCTTATCCAAAATGAATTTTGAAACACAATGTTTTTCGGTAGCTTGGCTATGATATAGCTAACTGTGGTTTGCTTTGTATCTATCCTACTTGGGGTAGGATACTTTGTGGTTTCCTTTGTATCTATCCTACTTGGGGTTTGCTGAGCCTCTTAGATATTTAAATGTCTTGCTCAAATTTTGGGGCTTTTTTCCCCCTCACAGTTCACCAAAGCTCTATTTTTTTTTTAATTTTTTAGTGGAGAAGTTTTTGTTGTTTTGTTTGTTTTTACTTTGTTCTTCAGGTTAGATAATTCCTGTTGATATACCTTCAAGTTTATGAATATTTCCTTATTCTCTGTACAATCTTCTCATCTAATACTTGTTTTCATTTTATATAGGATCTTTTCCCTTTGGCTCTTTCTTTGATAGTTGTCATTTTTCTTCTAAGACCTCCATCTATACTCTCTCAGTATGACCACCTTTTCTCTTAAGTCCTTGAACGTATTTATAAAAGCAACTTTAAAGTCTTTGTTGTTAATTCTAACAACGAGGATGTTTTCAGGTGGGTTTCTCTTGACAACTTATTGACTTCACCATAAATGACATTTTCCACTTTCTTTATATGACTAGCAACTTTTTATTGTTCATAGAACATCATGAATACTATATTGGAAGGAATTAGATTTTGTTACCCTCGTATGAAGACTTTTTTTTCCTCCCTCCTAATAGGCTGTTAAAAAATTACTAACCGATCACCTGGGGCTTGTGGAAGCTTAACTTTATACTTTATTAGCATGAGGCAGTTTAGATATTCCCTTAGACTTCTGGAAAATTCCTTACTTCTCATATATACTCTTGATCACTAGGGGGTGCTCCTTCTGTGTTTGAATGGAAGGCTCAGGTATTTACTCCTAGCTTGGGCAGAATACAAACCACAAACTCCTCCCCTTTCAGTAAACAGCAGGTGACACCCGGTTTTATCTGTTTTCATCTTAAAACTGTTTGTGTCCACTGGCTCCTTAGAATCCAGGAATCAGCAAATATTTGATATAGATTTTGAGGCTCCCACCACTGTGGCTTCTTCATTTCAGAGGCATGATCAGTCATTAGCCTCTTTGGATGCCCCCAACTCCAAACACCAACACCCTGATCGTAGCAGCTCTCTCCCTGAGGCCGACCCACACTGTGCCATTCGGATGGGGGTGTGTTCTCGGGGGAAAACACAGGTATCGCCCCGTTTGGTTCCTTCCTTTCCCCAGTTAAGTCACCTTCAGTCTGCCTGTGGTTGATCCCTCTCCAACGCCTTCAAGTAATCTTTGTTTGTTTCCTCTTCAGAGTTTACAGTTATTATCTATGGAGGAGCTAGTCTGCTAGCCACTACTCCTCTAACAACCTAGGGCTCCTCCTCAAAAGCAAACAAGCAAACAAAAACGCAACACGAAACAAAAACCCCAAAACTCTGCCTGTTACAAGTGTGTCTTCTTTTTTAACTCAATTTTCAAACAACGTTTGGAACACGACGACGATGGCGGTGATTACAAAACCAGTCGCTTGCTTATGTTCTAGAATGCTTTCTATTCTTTTCTGATTTTGTTCAAGGTGGATTCCAGGGCCACCTTGAACAAAACAATGGTAAAAACAAAAATATACTAAACAGTTAGAGAAAGGCCATTTCATCAGAGTCATCCTCCTTTCTTCTCACCCTATTACAGAGGACTATGGGAAGCTATCCATCTGCCATTTCTTTCCATGCTCAGTGAATTTGCTGTAACGTGTCAAATTAAGTCATCAAAAGAAGCAATGGGAAAAGCAGAAGTGGACCTCTGTCTCACATGTCAACTTTATTCTATAAAATTTGAGTCACACCATACCCACGTTCACATGGGGCAAAGGGATTGATCTGGCTACTCCCAAGATCTAAAATAGTGGTGGGTTTAAAATCATTCTTTGTTCAGAGAGGTACCAGGGAAAGGCAGTATCCATATCTCAGCTGACAAGAAGAGTGAGAGGTGAAAAATCTATTACCTCTGCTTACAGCTGACTAAGGTAAGGCCACTTAGTCCCAACATACAGCTAGAGGGCTGATAATTATGCCAGCCCCTCATCTCAACTTCTGTGTGTCCAAGAAATCTGTCCACTTTTGGAGAGAAACTCATTTCTAGGGAGCCACTGGGTTAAAAAGTGGGTAACCATTTTAATTTTTTTTAATGGATCTTCTGCAAGAGGGCAGTCCTTTAAGTGTAAAGTAGGGCAGCCCCTAGGAAGCTCTTGAATGCTTTTCCAGAATTATACATTCGCATGATGCTTAGGTATCAGTAGAGTAGGAAAAATGCATTAATATTTAACACACATGTAGCAGTATAAATGCTTGCAATGCTCTACAATAAATAAAATCAGGTCTCAAAATGTGCCTTTTTAACACAATTGTAACACGGAAATATCTTCAGACTTTGTAATAACCTCCCAGGGGAAACAGCCATAAGTCCCATCATGTGAAACTATAGTATACTGAGCAAAGTGGAAGAGACTATTCTATAAAACACAATCCTGTACTGATAAGACAAGGATCAGATGTCCCTAGGAGGGGCTTTTTTGCCTCTAATTTAAATGATGTTAGAATATTGCAAGCGCCTTCCCTAAAACTCCCCTTCAGGCTGTCTGTCTCCCTCGGCACCACCCTCATTCTGTCAAGTTCACTAATAGTAAGCAATAACCTTGATGTATGGAAAGTTAGCTCTCTCTTACTTCCTTTCTCCACTACCCATCTTCAAGCCTCATCTGTGCCTTGTCTCCATCAGCAGGACATTGCTGACGTTTTATTTTTTTTTAATTTTTAAAAAAAAATTTTTTTTTTCAACGTTTATTTATTTTTGGGACAGAGAGAGACAGAGCATGAACGGGGGAGGGGCAGAGAGAGAGGGAGACACAGAATCCGAAACAGGCTCCAGGCTCTGAGCCATCAGCCCAGAGCCCGACGTGGGGCTCGAACTCACGGACCGCGAGATCGTGACCTGGCTGAAGTCGGACGCTTAACCGACTGCGCCACCCAGGCGCCCCATTGCTGACGTTTTAAAGTTCACCCGGAATGCAGTTCCCTAGCAGAGCCCCTCCCTATTATCCACCATCACTACCCTCTCTTAATGGCAGGGACTCTCAAGTTGAACAGGCAGTACTGAGCATGCCTCCGTTGATACCCATTCTAAGTCAGAACTTCTCTACGTGCACACACTTCCTAAATTCAGCTTCATCTAAGTTGCTCTCAATCTTAAGGGTCATTTATTGAACATGTACAAAAAAGGCGCACCTTGTAAAAAAATTCTCTTGCAACGATGACGTCTCTGAAATAGCACACAGCTTCCTTTTTAGGATCATCTGCTCAGAAGCCAGCAGTTAGGGGGAGAGAGTCTCCTTAGGTCCCTTCAAACCCAACACGTCTTATCCAGTCCAGACCTGATTGTAGCAAAGGTTCGTTCACCCTCCTGTGAAACCTGAAATCCCTCTCACAGCTTTGGGAGTCTACAACATGTTTCAAATTGTTCTTTCTTCAGAGTGAATGCTGCTACCAACGTCATAGTGAATGGTAGCACAAATCGCAAGGGCAAATGGAGACCAAAATCGTTGAGAATTAAGAACAACAGTGGGGCGCCTGGGTGGCTCAATCGGTTAAGTGTCTGGCTATGGCTCAGGTCATGATCTCGCAGTCTGTGGGTTCAAGCCGCACATAGCGGCTCTGTGCTGACAGCTTGGAGCCTGGCGCCTGCTTTGGATTCTGTATGTCCCTCTCTCCTTGCTCTCCCTCTGCTCACACTGTGTCTCTTTCTCTCCCAAAAATAAATAAACATTTAAAAGAAATGACAGGATTGGGACGCTGGGTGGCTCAGTTGGTTAAGGGTCTGACACTTGATTTTGGCTCAGGTCATGATCTCACAGCCTCACAGGTTCAAGCTCCACAGTAGGTTCTGTGCTGGCAGAGCAGAGCCTGCGTGGAACTCGCTCTCCTCTCTCTGCCCCTCCTCCACTAATGAGTGCATGCATGTGTATGTCTCTCTCAAAATGATAAATAAACTTAAAAAAAAGAATAAGTGGACTCAAGGAGATTGGAGAGAACCCGCACCTTATTCTTTCTGCACGTACACATAAAGTTAACGCAATGGGTCTAGGCTTAAGAGTGTGAGTAAATTGATTCCTAAAAAAAAAAAAAAAAAAAAGAATAGACAAAACTAACGTATTAAAAATGCAAAAATGATTGCAATTCTACCAAAAGAGTGTATAATTTAAAGATATTTATGGACACCTCTTTTAATTGGGGCAAATTACCCTTCTGCAAAATGAGTTAATGACCTTTTAACTTGTGCTTTCCATGGTTACAATTGTTGACACAAGAAGTTTGCTTAAAGGGAGTCTCATCCATAGCCACTGAGTACTGGAGGTCAGTTATTCTAAATCATGTTTGAAAGAAAGCTGTCACTTTTTCACCCACTCAGTACTCCATGAGCCTAACTAATCTGACTTATGTTTAGCCATTTGTCAAATACCAGGTACAGCACACAACTTTATGTTCCATTGCCCTTGACTTACGTTTTCTATTTGACATGTAAGGCCCTTGGGATACAAGAGAGCTTTCCACCCAAGCCAATGCCTACTCAGCATGTGTTCTAGAAGCAAGAGTGTTATTTCAGCTTTCTCGTTTCCTGGTTACAGAACTCAAATGGCTCAATAATTCTCCCCACAGAGATGTGTTTGACAAGCTGGACGGGGGGATGGCACCCTCATTCCGTCCTTTCCATTCCTCAAGTAGATGAAATCAGAACCCGAAACAATGAGAGCACGGTTAGCTGGATTTAACAGGCGAGCTCGGGCTGAAATGTTGGAAAGTGCACAGATCTTAATTGTAGTGGGCAATTCTAACTTGAAAATTGATTTTCTCTGAACAGATCTCTGTGTGAGTCCTCAACGTATGCCTGCCAGCTGTACCGACAAAAGTAGTTATGCCTTTTGGAATACAGTCAACAGAATCAAGGGAAGGTGAATCCGTGATTTCCAGCCTTGAACATCACTCATAATTATCTGTCTTTGATTAAAAAACCATTACCTCAGGAGCAGCGCTGGATCTTAAATCCCAGGCAGGCTACAGAAACTACTAGAAGGGGGAAGGGGAAAGGATACACAGAGAGAACGAGAACGGAAGAAGAAGAGAAAAAAGCAAGAGCGAGGGACAAAAGAGAAGAGACAAAGCATGCAACGGGGGTTGTATAAAGTCATTTTTGCACTTTCCGGTTGTAACTTCATTTTAAAAGTATGCAAACGTCTCATTAGTTTCTACATTTAGAATCTGATTCTGATGGTAAAACTAAATTAGTCTTTTGGGTCTTTTTATCCCCACTTCTACCAGTGACAGATCTGAAAGAGATGCAATATTTTATGCAATTAAATATCATCTGTTATAAGGTGGCTCAGTGTGAATACTGTCTCAGTAACTTAGAGTGAAGAAAGGAACAGGGAATAAAAAGGCGAAGACTGAGCAGGCAACACAGGATCACAACAGATAGGCTGCTGATGCTTGTCTCTAATGCGCTTCTTGGTACCTCTCTCAAGAACTACAGTCTGCAGGGGCGCCTGGGTGGCGCAGTCAGTTGGGCGTCCGACTTCAGCCAGGTCACGATCTCGCAGTCCGTGAGTTCGAGCCCCGCGTCGGGCTCTGTGCTGACCGCTCAGAGCCTGCAGCCTGTTTCCGATTCTGTGTCTCCCTCTCTCTCTGCCCCTCCCCCGTTCATGCTCTGTCTCTCTCTGTCCCAAAAATAAATAAACGTTGAAAAAAAAAAAAAAAAAAAAGAACTACAGTCTGCAGGGGCTCGAAAGCACAGGCATGGACAAACGAATCCCCGGCTCCTGGAGAGGCTTCCCCAACATTCCTGGGGCTCAGGTTCCTTTCCTCCGTGATAACGAGGAGCTGGAGGGGTCTTCTGTGTAGGCTCAAACCAGGAAAATAGAGGCCAATTTTGAACCTACTAACAACAGATTATAATCAAGTGAAAAGTATCCTACATTTACCACAGTTTTTCCAAGATGAGAAAACCATAAAGTGGTTTCTAATATGTTTCCCAGACTCTTCTGTGAGGCTTTGTTGTCCAACTCTAAGATTCCACTTATTTCCCACAGCGCTTTCACATTAGGTCGAGATGCTACTCCTGAGGCCAAGGGTCTAAGCACTTCTTCAGGTCCCCATGTGGGGCCAGAAACTCTTCGCGTGTGTGGACGCTGACAGCAGACTGCTCACTTCCTGCGGTTTATGACACCAACTTCACATGAAGTTCCACTGGCATTTGTTTTTATTTATTTATTCTGAGAGAGAAAGAGACAGCACAAGTGTGGAAGGGGCACAGAGAGGGAAAGAGATAATCCCAAGCGCGTTCTGCATTGCTATGGCAGAGCCCAATGTGGGGCTCAAACTCATGAAAATGTGAGATCATGACCCCAGCCAAAACCAAGAGCTTGACACTTAATTGGCTGAGCCACCCAGGCGCCCCCATGCATTTTTAATTAACATAACCCTCAAGGCATCCTTCTGACTATTGGTCATGCCCATTTCACAGAGGAGAAAATTGAGGCTCAAGGAAATAAAAGATCTAGCTGTCAGTGCCATAGGGCCGTGATACAGGCTAAAGACTGAATGAGAATGTTTGATTTCTAGAGGAGTGTACAAAATTTATCTTTTTAATGTTTGTTTATTTTTGAAGGAGAGAGAGACAGAGCATGAGTAAGGGAGGGGCAGACAGAGAGGGAGACACAGAATCCGAAGCAGGCTCCAGGCTCTGAGCTGTCAGCACAGAGCCCGACGCAGGGCTCGAACTCACAAATCGTGAGATCATGACCTGAGCTGAAGTTGGATGCTTAACCGACTGAGCCACCCAGGCACCCTCAAGATTTATCTTTTTAAACAAATAATTTCCTCAAGCTAAAAACTAGATAATTTTTTGTTGTTGTTCATTCTGTAACAAAAAGGACTGCCCGTCTGGAATTGTATCATGCCTCACTGTTCACATTTGAAACTATCAGCACTTTGAATGTGCTTTGAATGAAGGGGAAAAAAATGCTCTTTTGGAAGCCAATGATCAACCAAGTAAATTTTATTCATCCAAGGATGTTATAGGAATAAGGGGAAATAAGTTATATACTAGGGGAAATTAGAGACAAGCATATTAATTCATGATTCTGATAAGAAAAATAAACCTATTTTGCTATTAATATAGGTCTATTAAAACTCTAATTAAAATCTAGTCCCAACGAGTTTCAGGGAACCTGCATGATATTGAAATTCTTCTAGCTACAGAATTGATTTTTTTGAGGTTAGCTCTTTATGCAAAATGACCACAGCATGACAACAATCCTTAGGAAATAGGCTGAATGTCTTAAAAAAGAGGGCTTGGAGAAAAATAATATAATCCATTTGTCTACCAGTATGCTACTACTCAGTATATAATTCCATTCTAAGTAATCAGGGAATAAAAAAATAGGATTGTATCATATAAATAGCAAATAAAAATTACAGAGACACAGTTATAGCAATTGACCCTATTTAAGCCAGTAGATACTTTGGGAAAAGATTCCAAAACCATTTTTTGTATTGAAAACGCTATCAATGTAAATGGTGATTTTGATTTTATTTTTAGCCGCTGATTAAAACTATTTTGGACAGAAGTCTACGCCACTGAGCTGTTTTTGCCCTGAAGTAAAAGTAATAGTTCAGATTCCATTTCAATTTTGCAGGCAAACGTGCTATTTAGCATTATTTGAATGTGAAATTACTAGTGAAGGTTTAACAACTCAGGATATAGCATTCTGAAAGGGTGCCGAATATTTTTGAGGAGAAGGGTAAGATTAAGAGGCAACAACTCATCAATAGCAATCGGGCAGGCACCGAAATGTGTTTTGTCTCCTCTCCACTCTTTGAGCCCAGAAAGCAAAGTAAACGGACCAGTCCATCTTGTGAAAATCAAATGGAAACCTTGTCAGTAGAATGGCTATTAGTAATTCCTGAAAGAAGGGCTCGAATTCACGTGGGAAGGGTGGATATTAGGGGTTAAAAAGTGAGAACAGAAGAGCAGCCTGAGGAACGAATTAAGAATTTGAACTCGTAGTGAATCCTGGAGTTATATGTCAGCTGGGGGGGGGGGGGGGGGCGGTGTGCAGAGAAAGTAATGGGATCCATTCAACAAGTTGTATTTCTTCTGTTACATTCTGGCGAGGATTGCCGCAGATGGAGCTCACATCAGTTTACCCTTTAAGTTGAGAAGGAGTAGGGAGTAAAAAGGCTGTGCAGGTACGATATGTAGCCTTTGCTTTACCAGGTGAGGTATGCTAACAAAAGTTACCTCAAGCGTTGCTTTTCTAGAGCATCGCATGGCTCTTTTCTTCTGAAGGGAGGGCTACATGGGAAGTTGTACAATGATCTTGTCCCCAACACATCCGTCATGGTACATACGGAACTTAGAGCTGTACTGGTCGCAACAGCAGCAACTATGGCAACACAGCACTTTAGAAATGATTTTCCATAATCGGAAAAATCATGATTCTCATACAGATACAAAAAGAACATGCGTTCCACATTTCTTTTACTCAGAATGAAGGAACCTGCCAGATGTTGTAACCAAAGCGAAGTCCAAAAAAGCATCAATTTACAGAGATTACAAGAATGTTGAAACGAATGTGCAAATGCAGGCAGAACTCCCTCCCGGGTGGGCTGGGGGTATCAATGGACCTCCACAGGTCAGGTCAGAAGTTGCCCGCCTGTAGACAAAAATGATTTTTAGTGTGGCTACATCGTTTGTCTTCAATTTGAAAAACTATGGAATGGCTTTCATAAAATCAGAATCAGATTAACTACCAGAAGGGTGTGCTATAGACAACGTAAAGTTTTCCAACTGAGGAACAAATTTTTCACAAAAAGTGAATTATTTGTGGGGCACCTAGGTGGTTCAGTCAGTTAAGTGTCTGACTTCGGCTCAGGTCATAATCTCATGGTTCATGAGTTCGAGCCCTGCACCCAGCTCTATGCTGACAGCTCAGAGCCTGGGGCCTGCTTCAGATTCTGTGTCTCCCTCTCTCTCTCTGCCCTCCCCCTCGTGTTCTCTCTTTCTCTCTCTCTCTCTCCCTCCCTCTCTCTCAAAAATAAACATTTAAAAATTTAAAAATTGAATTATTTGAGCTACAGTTGGAAACCAAGGATCCTCAGAAATCAGCGCGAATCACACACAGGAGTCACATGGATAACTTCTCACAGGCATTACCCCAACCACCACCTGCCTTTTCTTTGTATCAAGAAATCATAAGCATATTGTTTTCAGAGCTACAATTTTCCTATTTGCAAATGAGGCACCCCAATGATATAATAGCAGACAGGCAATGATCATTCTAGATGACTTGACCAGAGCATGTCACCTACATAAAGTGATTGGTGTCAATACTCTGGGGAAATGATAAAGCCCAATTTGTAAGAAACTTAAACTCAATGTCTGTAACACTCAGGGAAACTTGCCCAGTGCCTACATGACAGCAATAAAGGAATATCTATGATGTTTTCTAAAAATGAAAAGAAGTATATTTAAAATCACAAATGAAGCATATGGGACTCCATTTCCATTACTATTTTTTTTCTTGGATTTTCTTCTCATTTAGGGAGAAGGAAAGAGTAGGAGGAATGCATAAAATCCTTTTCACATCCCGTTTTTCTTTATAAAGCTGCACCAGAAGAGCCTGGGGCCTTTAGGGTGTTGGATGTAGTGTTATGACCACAGAGCTGGTACCACATCAGATGATCCTCTGACACTTTTCCACAGCAATTTTAACTGGGCAAGAGCTATGCATTATTTACCTTCATCCTCAGCCCAGTGACTGGCACCCACAGGTATGTCACAAGTGATTGGCGAACTCAGCTTTCACCCTGTTCTGCCTTCATCCTGAGCACTTGCTGTGTTTCCCAGCCTTATTCCTGATGGTCCCTGCTTCTGAGTTTCTGACTCATTTTCCTAGGCTTCCAGCTTTGCCGTGTTCTTAGAACTTCTCTCCTGGCAAGAGATCTCTGAATCTGACCCGGTGCTTTGCTCTTTGACTATAGCTGGAGTATACTCTCATAGATATGCTGCCACAGAGCAACCCTCCAGCCCAGCCCCCAGCAAAACACATACCCCAGTTCATCCCATGTCCAAGCACTTTACTCTCATGCAAACAGGGACACGTTCCAAGTCATCCAATTATAACCAACACAGATTTCCCATATTCAGGAAACCTCCCAAAAGGCATCAAATGTCAGAGAAATGTGTGCTACTCTACTGAAGGTTTTCTCTAAATGTCTACATAAAAGCTTGAGAATATGATTTGGCCATTTTTGAAGAAAGAAAGAAAGAAAGAAAGAAAGAAAGAGAGAGAGAGAGAGAGAGAGAGAGAGAGAAAGAGAAAGAAAGAAAGAAAGAAAGAAAGAAAAGAAAAGAAAAGAAAAGAAAAGAAAAGAAAAGAAAAGAAAAAAACATAAACATATTTGAAACTTTGCTTCCATTTGGTGAACTATGCATCTCCCCACATTGAACAACACCCCTTCTCAGCTCCCTGGTCCCCTTATTCACAGCTGCGTAATTGGAGAAAGGAGAGAGAGAGGACTCTGCGTTGGAGAACATTTATTCTGGTCACTTTTTAGAGCTTCAGCAGATACTTATAGTGTCTGCTTTTAATTTAGGAGAAGACTTCCACCGAATGCAACCTATGAGCAGCCTTGCAAACATAAGCAAGAACAGAAGCCTAATGTACAAAACCTCCTTGTACTGATCATGTCAAGCCCCACAACTTCATAAGCACACACTCATGCATGTGCATATCCACTGCCTTCACATGACTGTCAGTCTTTTATTAAAATGTGCCTCTGCTGAGGGGCCTAGAACTTGTGGTGCAGAGTAACAGGTACAAGAAATAACTCAGGTTCTGAAAACCCATGCGCCCACAGCATTAGCTTCACAGGGGGCTGGCCTGGGGGCGGTCATTCATGTTGGCCTTTCCTGTCATCAGGATTCCCAACCTCTGGTCTCGTTCATGTCTTTAATGTTCAATTAAGACACACATTTTGGGGGCACCTGGGTGGCTCAGTCGGTTAAGTGTCCGACTTCAGCTCAGGTCATGATCTCACAGTTTGTGGGTCCGAGCCCCGCGTCGGGCTCGAGCCTGGAGCCTGCTTCTGACTCTGTGTCTCCCTCTCTCTCTTCCCCTCCCCGGCTTGCACTCTGTCTCTCAAAAATAAATAAACATTAAAAAATGTTTTAAAAAAAGACACACATTTTGTCTTTGCAAGGACACCTGGGTAGGGGAGGGGTGAAGGAGCATTCAAGCACAATTTCATCTCAGACTCCTTTTATTTCTAAAAGTGCACTTTAATACGACAGCCAGTCTTAAACTACTTTTAAAGGCTGATAACTTGACCTGGAATAAAAATAAGCTGTATTAGATACTTTCAGATACAATGTTACAGTGAAACGGCCATTATCTTTTTTACATTAAGAGAAGGGCAGAGAGCCATCTTCCTTCATTTCTCCAGTAAATCAAAGTGAATTATTCATTAGCGCTAAATGTTTCCACCCCCCCTCCCGCCCTCTACACACATACCATTACCTCATTTTAAACAAGGAGCGATTTCCTCTCTTTTGGAAATAACCTCTCTGATGCATGGAGCTCCTAAAGTTTTGGACTCTGCAAAAATTCATCTCCGTGGTTAGTAAAGCTAACAGTCTCTAGAGGAGACTTGGACGGTAAAGACAATAAACAGGCAATTAAAAGCAGTGCCTTGTACTGTTTTTCAGTTCTTGCATTTGTCACTGACTATCCAACTTCAATGCTGAACAATTCTAGGGATCTGATGTCCGCAAGGAATGACTCCAAGCGAAATCTTCAGAAATAACTAGTAACAAAATTTCTAAAGTGCCTCAAATGAAGCAGATCCTTGAATGCTTTCCCAAGAGCCTGCGTCCAATGACGGCTTCAGATTCACATTCTCGAGTTTTAACAGAAACAAGGACGGCCCAGCATCTTCAGGCCACTAAATATGTACTTATACACACACACATCCCATGCACGCGCGCGCACACATACACACACACACACACACACACCACCACTACCAAACACACACTGATACACACACATACATGAACAGACAGACATCTTTTTTTCTTCCCTAACATCAGATCTCCAGGCACGAGGGTCTATATTTCACATGGAATCCCATCTCTGGTCCTCTACTCTGATCATTTTGCGTCTGCTGCGTCTTGTTTCATTAACAGCAGCTCATCAGAGCCACATCACACAGGGAAGATGCATTGTTTCTATTACCATTTATAGCACCATTTGTTTCATTTAAGAAAATGTGCTTCGTCCCTGGCCTTAAATTACGCAGCAGAAACAGGATTCCAGAGTTCAGGGTACATATTTATTCTCCCATCTCTGCACTTTGTCAGAAGAGAAATCACCTAGACTTGACTTCTAAGACAAACTGTTTCCATTTGCACCAGCAGAAGCTCGGCTCTTTCAAACAATAACTTAGCTTCAGGGACTTCTGAGCCATTCTTATTTCCAGATCAGGCAGTAGCCTGGAGAATATACCTCCTTAATTCAGGCCTTACAAATTTAGGCAAAGGCTGAGCTTACATTTTACTTATGCATGATGAAAATGGGATTTCTCAAGTGTAACAATAGGGGAAATTGTATTATCTTAACCATTGACACCAGAATTCCTCTCAGATTTGGATCCTGGGTTTTTTTGTTTTGTTTTCTGTTTTGTTTTGTTCTATTTGTTTTGGTTTAAAAAGATCTCAGCAGATGATGGCTGGTGGGGACATTTGGAGTTTCCAGGAACACTCTATAACAGGGTAGGTAAGGAGGGGAGATGTGTGGAGGAGAAGGAAGAGAGAAATCAAACCCAAGTCATGATGGAAACCTGTGCTCCTGGGTCCCTCCTTTCTCTGCTCTCCCTGCCAAATCTTCAGTTAAGTCCACAAAACTCACAAGGATTTGAAATCAGTGGGTTTTTTTTTTTTTGGTTGTTTGTTTTTTTAAAGGCTGTTACTGAGAAGGCCAGAGAAAGATTTGTATTTCCAAATCCACAGGAAGTAGATGCCTAAGTGGTGCTGAGAACATACATAGTCCTACTTTCTTCCTGAACTAGCAAAAACCTCGGACAGGTCATTAACTGTAGGAGTCAATTTTACCTAAAAACTTGAACTTCAGTAAGCTTAAGGCAAATACCTAGCTTATCCAATGTGCGTGTTTAAATTAGATTATACACTGGGGTGCCTGGGTGGCTCAGTTGGTTGGGCGTCTCACTTCAGCTCAGGTCATGATCTCATGGTTCCTGAGTTTGAGCCCCATGTTGGGCTCTGTGCTGATAGCCCAGAACTTGGAGTCTGCTTTGGATTCTGTGTCTCCCTCTCTCTCTGCCCCTCCCTCACTCACATGCTGTCTCTCTCTCTCTCTCTCTCTCTCTCTCTCAAAAATAAATAAACATAAATTAAAAAAATAGATTATACAGGTAATGTTGAGTAAATATATACAAATTAATAAACAATACTCATAGTTTTAAGACATTATTCTCAGTAATGTGCTTGCTTCAGGGGACCCATAGCATGGGTCACCATGAATGACAGTCCCTGTCCTCAGGAGGTATTATAATCTAGTTGGGGGGGGGCGTGGATAACATAAGGACACAAGTAATTACACAGATCTTCCTCAACTTATGGTGGGATTTTGTGTCAATGAATCCATTGTAAATTGATACATCCTAAAGTCTACAATGAATTTAAGACACATAACTTACCACATGTCATAGCTTAGCCTTGCCTACCTTGAATGTGCTCAGAATACATCAGCAGCAAGGATCCTACTATGCATGGCTGGCCCTGGGGCAGATCTAAATTCCAAACAGGGGTTCTGCTGAACGTGTACAGCTCACACGCATCACTGAGTTGAAAAACTGGGGACAGTCTGTGATCTGAGGCAGAATATGATGTCCGGTGGGAACACAAATCCAGAATGGCCAATGCCACTTTTGGGGAGGGTAGGAAAGAAAGATGTCAGAGAAGAAAAGGGGATGTAATTTGCATGGACAAAACAATGGGAAATGGGGAGAGGTTATTTGATTAGAGCTTCTTACATAATTACCTCAACATTTTTCACATGACATTTAAAAGTAGTAACAATGTCTTACCTCTACCAGGTTAAGTCACTCTGGAGTAAGTAGCTCACGGTCTTGAACACAGCAGTGTCTTAAATTAATGTTGAAGCCTAGGCTGAGGCTGATATCAACATAAGCAGAGATAAAGAAGGGAGCTAGGTGTAGACCAGAAGCTTCAGAAGTCCAGCTTGTCTGGAATTTAAATGTGTAAGGGGGAAAGTGCAAGAGAAATGAGGTTATACAGATGGGGGCCAAGTGTGGAGGTGTCTAAGTGGCATGTCACTGTTTCCACAGGCACTGGGGAGGGCGGTGGGAGGCTTCTGGGCAAAGGAAATACAACACAGGGCACATTTCAGACCAGTTGTTGGGTAGAAGCCATTTCTGCAGTCCAGCTAAAAGCAAAACTGTGGAGGGTCAAGCTTGGGTTGGGATACACAGGAATGAAAGGAAATGGGACACCATAAGAGACAGAATTTGGCTGTTAGTAAGCTGGGACTGGTTTCAAGTCAGCTTTGCAACTATTAATTGAGCATCTAGTGTGTGCCCTGGCTGAGACAGTTAAATTTGGGCCTAAGAAAGTTCATGCCAAACTGTTATTAGTGGTTATGTTTCAGATTGGACTTAAAAGAGAGGGTATTTATTAACTCTTATCTCCAGATCATTTCTTTTCCTTTGACTTCTTATAGTGGTGATGTGTCACTTTTATGATTTGGGAGGAAAAAATCCCAAGAATATATAAATTTTAAAAAAAGGAGTTGCATAGAAAATGAACCCAGCAAAATGCTACTGGATTTGTATGCCAAATCAGGAAAAAGAATGGCCCTGAGCAAATTAAAAATCATCTTTATCTCATTATTAAAGCAGGCCCAGGAGCATCACCACAAAGGTGTTAAGCAACTAGTTTGTGGTTTGGAATATAGCCCCAAGTAATAAAGCCGTGTTTCAATTTAAAATGTTATATTTTTCATGCTTCTCATTAAGCCAAACTAATATCTCTCTTAATAATTCTGAATTAGTAAAGTCAAAACTATATTGGAGCTAAAAAATAATTATGAAGCAAGTGAACCTTCCCAGCCTCCTTTAATTACTCTGTCAGACCAGGGCCCTGGGAAGCTCCTACCTGAGACTAATTTAGGAAGCCTTGAGAAACAGTCTCTCTTTTACCCCCCCTGAGTGCCCTGCCCCCCTGTATGCAACTCCTTCCAGCTCACAGAGCGCCCGCTCAAGCCGACACTGTAGCTAATGAGTCTTCATTTCTATAGCTGCAAAAACCTGGGAGAATTTGAGAAAACAGTGTAACTCTCCTGAACACTCTATATCACATGATTTACATGCACGCTAGAGTTGCCTACACATGAACTAAAATAATTATGTCTGGCATTTCCAGGCTGCATTTTGTACAGAGAAACTCATCTGTATCTATCAAGAGTTCAACTAGTTAGATTCCACTATTTTCTCTTCATAACTTATTACATCTGATTTTAAATCTTGGAGGAAATAACATGTGTTATTCTCAAACACAAGTGTAAAGGCTCCACATGCCTGTGTCCCACTATTTGCTGACACGCATCACTCAGCGTGGGAGTTGTAACTGAGATTTAGTTAGAAGACTGGCATTTTGACAGAAATCAGAGTAGGGTTGTATTGCTCAGCTCACCCATTACTATAAAAAGTTGTCCTACAAAAGGCACCCATGTGCATAAATTATCTATCCCTTGCACACTTCCAATGGAGCAGTAATATAAGAACATATATATCTATGTAAAACTGAAGCATATATGCAAGTAGAAATATAAATAACATATTTATCTATCAATCTACCTACCTACCTATTGATAAAGTTGTTTCCTTAATCTACTATTAATTCTTTAAATAAATATCCAAGGGAGAATATTAGATCTGATGCTTTTGCGTGACTTTTCCATATCTAAAATTCCCACTACAAAAATGTGCCATCACAGTGTACCACACTCCACAAGGTCAAAGACATTATCTGCAATATCTGTGCAATGCTGGATGGAGCTTCTGGCCAGCTGTGTAGGATGGAGGCCATGTTGTAGAGAAGACCCTGCCTCTGGCTCAGGACCCTGGTGCCTCTCATTTACATAATTAATATGGCCCTAAAAATTTGGGAGGAAGGTAAGAAGGGAGAGGGTGAAGGGGGAGGGAAGGAGGGAAACATGACTACAGAAACGCAATTAAAAGGTAACCCATGGGGTGCCCGGGTGGTTCAGCAGGTTGAGTGTCCCACTCTTGATTTCAGCTCAGGTCATGATCCCAGGGTTGTGGGATTGAGACCCATGTTGGGCTCTGTGCTGAGCATGGAGTCTGCTTGAGATATTCTCTCTCTCTCTCTCTCTCTCTCTCTCTCTCTCTCCCTCCCTCCCTCCCTCTGCCCCTCTCCCATGCTCATGTGCCCTTTCTCTAAAATAGAAATAAAATAACATAAAAGGCAACCCACGTAACTGCAGTTAATCACCCTGTATTGTATACTGGAAAGTTGCTCAAAGTAGATCTTAAGCATTCTCCACACACACACACACACACACACACACACACACACACACAGAATTAATATGGATGTGTTAATTATCTTGATCTTGGCAATCATTCTACAATAATTATGTATAGCAAATCATCACACTGTACACTTTAGTACATACAATTGTATTTGTCAACAAAAGATGGAATGTGATTCAATTATACCTTGTATTCCTTAATCTATTTTAAATGTGTAATTTACCAATAAGTTTCCATTATAAATACATACACAAGTATTTACCATAATCCCCACAGTATGTTTTACTGTATGAATAAACCTCATCATGAATTTACATAACACATAAAAATAAAAGAGTGTCACTGAATGATTTACCTGGTGACACTTCCAATACCATCAAGGCTATTTTATAGAAAATTGCATAGAAAGGACAAAGTTAATAGAGATATTCTTAAAACCACCCCCAAAATTAAATGAAAAAAATTTAAAATCCATGCCATACTCCTTTTTAAAGCAAAGAATCCTACTGTTCTTGTATGTAATCACTTCCCATATATAAGCTTGGATTTTTAAACAGGCTGCTACAATCATTCTCCAGTTTCCTTTTTCAGTTAATTTCTAATTACTCTTCACTATTCAGTTCAAGTGTCTGCTCTTCTGGAAAGTCCCTCTTAGACTCCTCCTCTAAAGGCCCATAGTTTGGGTTACAGGCAGGGTAGGAAAAATGTGGAATATATCTCTTCCATTATAGATGAGGTGTTTGTAAGGGATAAAATAGATAAATCCCCATAAGTATGCTGGTGTATGTGTGGCAGGGAGAGACAGACGGGGGGGGGGGAGGGAAAGAGAGAGAGAAAGAGAGAGAGAGAGAGAGAGAGAGAGAGAGAGAGAGAGAGAAAGTGATAATACAATGCAAACTTCAAGAAAAGAATGTGTCTATTTATCTAAAAACAATCCTAGAATGTTTATGGCTATCACTAGAATATCACAAAAATCCTAAGAAAATAATTGAAATATGGTCAAAGATACACATGTAAAAGTTCATCACAGCATTATTTATAATAGGAAAAAAAAAACAGCTGAACACCAAACAGACTTTGAAAATAGAGGTTATTAAATTACAGAAATTTTATACAATGTGATGATATAGATGTAGGAAGTTATTATTTTTTGAAAGTCATTTCGTGAATAAAAGCTGAGTATAGAATTTTTACTAAAATATGTAGGAATTTTAAAAACCACGTAAAACCTTATAATCCCCAAACTGTACTTTCTTTTCTTCTATATGACTACATATATATGTAAACATAGTTATTTCTTGCTGAAATTGTAGGTAATTTTTTTCCCTTTTTGTACTTCTCTGTACCTTACATATTTCCTACAATAAGATTATTTGGTTGTGGTAATCAGAGAAAAAAATTTTAATGAGGTGAGATCATGAAAATATAGATGAATGGCAAAATCGGCAATGATCCTAAGATACCGTGTGACATTAAAAATAATGGAAGCTACAGGTCCCCTTTTTAACCTCTCTGTTAATACATGATGATAATTACCTGAATGAAGACCTAAAATTAATTAGAATCAATAAATAGTCCAGCTTATATACTATTATGATCGAAAATTCTATCAACCGTCCATTCTTGATTGCATGGTAATTTGTTTTGGTTGGGGTGTGTAATCTCAGGCTGGATCTGGGGTCCCCCTTTACGTGTCCCAATTGTAGTGCATATCTACTAGAATGCACGTCACAATGAGTTTTAATTAGTTACTTCTGTATCTTCTATCAGGTTTTCAGTTCACTGAACACTGTGAACTCTCATTCACATACTCAACACTTATCAACAACTTACCTCACAAACCCTGTTCTAGGTCCTGGTGATAGACCAGTGGAGTGGAAAAGAGACAAGTCTAACTTATGTCCTTTTGTCTCTGTATCCCAGCTCACCCTGTCCTTAGCACCTAATAGATATTCAATAGGCGCTTGTTAAATGAATGAATGGATATAAATTAAATTAGAGCACCAAAAGAACAGACAGCACAGCGACATACTCTATAAACAATAAAGAAACTGGAAACCCAGGAGGGTGACAAATAGAACTCAGAAGAATATCTTTGGGGAAAAGACAAAAAATAGATTTTGAAAGAAGAGTCCACGAAAATATGTTTCAAATGATTTTCCACAGAATTCCAGATTCTTCTATTATTCTCATCCCTTTTAAAACTACATTTTCAGTGTTTTCACTGATTAAAATTAAAAAAACAAAACTCATTTGCTCAAATATATTCCCTAGCAAACACTAGCATTCCAGAGGCAATCAAAGTTGTTCCTTTTTCTTCCAGGTTAAGCCATTTCCCTGTGTTAACCTCACTCTAAAACTTCTCCTGTAATCCCTGGGTAATTATTTGGCATTTCTTGTAAAGATCCATCCACTCTCAACGTGGTAACTCTCTCTGTATGGTGATCAGGGATGGTCACAGATTCTCTGACACTGCTCCCAAGAAGGAGGTTCCTTGGCTCATCCCTCTGTATCTGTGTAGGTCTCTGACAGCTCTGAAGAGAAAAGAATAGAGCAGAAGTGATAGTGTGCCTTCTCCCAGACTACGTCTTAACAAACTGTCAGCTTCCGTTTCCTGTCTCTTCAAACACTGTCTTTTGAAACCCAGCCTGCATGCTAAGAGGAAGCCCACGAAACCCTACAGAGAAGCCCCGATGAAGCAGGAAGGTCCCCAGCTGAGTGTCCAGGCACCAGCCATCACCACCTTGCCAGTCAGTACGTGAGCCATCTTGAAGATGGATTCTCCAGCCTCATTTAGCCTCATCAGTTGACACCGCATGGCAATGCCACCGTCGAGCCATGCCCAAACTGCAGATCCATAGCCAAGATAAGTAATGTTGGAGTTGGAGGTCACAATATTTTAGAGCGGTCTGTAACTCAGAAACAGCTAAGTAGAATATTCTACATAACTTAAAAAAAAAAAGATTTTAAAAATCAAACCTGTGTTGGCCCATTACACAGGAGTATACTAAAGTGAATGAACTGCTTCAGCACATCGGTTCCACATCCAGCTGAGTACCATCCGAGGCCCAGCCCCTTGTCATGGGTGTTTTCTAAGTGTGGACTGGCAAGTGAATACATAGTTGGTCCCTGAACAGTGTAGGGTCAGGGACGCTGATCCTCATGCAGTCAAAAATCCACGTGTCACTTTTGATTCCCCCAAAACTTAACTACTAATAGCCTACTGCTGATGGGAAACTTAACCCATAACATAAATAGTGATCAACACATACGCTTGTATTTATATTAAATACTGTATTCTTACAATAAAGTAAGCTAAAGGGGAAAATGTTATTAAGCACACATTGACAATACTATACGGTAAAAATTCCACACGTAAGTAGACCTGTGCAGTCCGAACCCAAGCTGTTCAAAGGTCAACTGTGCAACATATTCTTATAAAATGTCAGTGCCTATTTAAGTTTTAGGTCCTCCCATGATAACTACTATAAAATTTTTGTATGTTGTATAAATTTCAACAGCATTGCATTTATTTACCACAGGTTAAGTAATTATATTAGAAACATGTCATGAAATTTATGGATAATTTTTTTAAGTATATTTCTTATTTATTTTGAGAGAGAGAGAGAGACAGAGAGAGAGAGAGAAAGCAAGCAGGGGAGAGGCAGACAGAAAGGGAAAGAGAGAATCCCTCTATGCTGACAGCACAGAGCCAGACTCAGGGCTTGATCTCATGAACCATGAGATCATGACCTGAGCTGAAATCAAGAGTCAGATGCTTAACCGACTGAGCCACCCAGGCACCCCTGGATAATTCGGGGTTTTTAAATTAGAATTGACATGATGACATTGATCATTCATTGATCAAAACGTGATAGCAATTTCTACTAACATTATATGACTCTTCAACTAGTGCTAATGACAATCTCAACAGTTCATAAAACAGCAGTGTCCCCAATATTTTTCATAAAGTCATTCATAAAAGGACAGTGCAATAAGCATTTGTCATTGGTTTCACTTTTTAAGGTGATAGATGTCCAAACCTCAGTGGGATTTATGCAGTGCAATTGTGCAAAACAGTGTTTCAGCCAAGCCACAAGGTCATTTTTGTATGAACTAAAAATCTACATCCTAGATTCTCTCAGAGACCATTACACATGCAAATGTTATTGAAGACATGAATGCAAAGAAAATTCAAGTATGTTGATGAAAACGTGTCCAATATCAATTGCTTCACCACCTGAAAAGGAGGTGTGTCCACAACAGACACGAAGTGGATTAAAGCCTGACTGTGACAATGCAGTAGGTAGCCTGAAGAATAGATCATGTTAAAAAACAAAACAAAACAAAATCCACAGTCAGAAACATTATCTGTGAACAGACTGCAGAGATGGAGCAAAGAAAGTGAATTCCACACATGGGACAAATCTGCCCAAAGGTCAGGTATATGGGATTGCCAGAGGCCAGCTGTAAATGATAACGGTCCCTGTAGACCTCTCTCTGTTTGGCATATTCAGGTGAGTTGTGAGCAGGCAAGGAGATATCAGGAAGATATCCTATTTGATTATTCTAGGTTTATACAACAGATACTCTTAAGGGTCTGGACCTGTTTTTGCAACATACAATCCAGTACAGAAAAAAAACATAGTTCCATCTGTATAGATGCTAAGAAACGGTAGGAAAATCTGTAAAATACCACGGCCCTTGTAAAAGTTACTCCCTTAATATGTTCAAGTAGTCTTTGTATCTTGCATGGGCTAGCACCACTTTTTAAGATGCATCGTCTATCAACACTGTGGCAGATAATGCACTGTGTACTGTTCACTGAATCACAGATGTCTTAAAATTATTTGGGCAGTGGGTTTCAATTTTTATTTTTTCGCTGATGTTCTTCAGCTCTTCTGATCAATGCAAGGTGCAAGGATGAGTATTTCAAGTAGACGAGAAATCACTAATTTTTGCTTGTTTCTCTCAAACATACAATATGGTTCCAACAAGATTCTTGTGAATCTTGTGGAAGTTATTAGTAAGCAGAACATGCTCAATTTGGCAATGCAGGGTGTAATGTTACCGAGCTTACAACTATGGGCAAAGGGACGGGAATGAAATGGAAATTTAAAGTTTGTAGTGAGCATGCAAAGCAAAATAAAATTTCCTGTTTTGAACTGTTGAGTCACTGAGAAACTTGACAAAATGCGCACAATTAAAAAAAAAAAAGGATTGAAAATGTTACAGTCTCATACACAGCAGTATTTTGCAACAAACATAAAGATTTTAAGCTTCTGAGGAAACTTTTTTTTACTTAACCTTTAAAATGGGGTTTTATCTTGGGAGATGTAAATAATTATTAAATGATGGTAGTGATTCAAGGCATTCAGTGAATTTGACTAGAAAAAAGATAGGAGGGAAACAGAAGTATATCTTGAAGTTGAGATTTGAGTTGTTGAAAAATTTTTATAAGCTCGTATATTCCCACTTCTAGAAAACCACACTAGCATGAACAATCACAGAATCAAATATATTTTTTTCTTTTCTTTTTTTTTTTTTTGATTTGAGAGAGATAGAGAAAGAGAGAGAGAGAGAACATGCACATGTGCAAGCAGGGTGGAGGGGTAGAGGGAAAGAGAATCTTAAGCAGGCTCCATGCCCAGTGCAGAGTCTGACATAGGACTTGATCCCACAACCCTGGGATCACTAAGGGAGTCCAAATCAAGAGTCGGATGCTCAACCCCAACATCGAACATATTTCTAAATGTAGTAATAGTCAGCCATAACATCTGTTTTCAAATTTTTGTTCATCTAAATAACCTTAATGTTTGAAGTTACAGATTTTAAAAGTGCATGTAAATCTGAACTGAGAAGTTAGTTAAATGAAATACTATTTAATTTTTTACAGGACAAAGAAGATTTCGCAAAAAGTTTCATTTATAAAATGGGCTCCTAGCTAAATAAGTCTGAAAATCCACCAGGCCAGAAACATTTCAAATAGCTGCTCTGCAGGAAAGAATATAAAAGAAAACTCTAGCCATACTTGGCCATGCTCCACTGATCTGAGGCCTAGTTACCTGCTCACAAGGCAGAGCATTTTTCCCCCCGTTTTCTCTGAATGACTCTTGAAAAGAAAACGCCATTTGGTTACACATCCTGTACTGGTGAGCATTCATCACTCAGCTCGTCTCTCCTGCAGATGTGTTGATCCACAGCTCGGGGATGTCAAGTACCCTGACATCAGTTTCAATCAGGCTCTTCCCTTACCACCAAGCACAAATCTTGGAAAATCAGCCTGGCTCAAGAAAGTTTAGTGGGAAAAGATGGAATAGTGAGGTTAACCTCAGGGCTGTGGTCAGTTAGGGAGGGCTCATACCTCTGAATAACTCAAATGTCCCTTTTCTTCTCTAAGGCAGAGCTCAGAGTTCTGGTGGCCCCTGTGGACCATGACAGCATCTATTGGCAGCACTGTCCTGAATCTTTTTTTTTTTTTTTCCTGCTGTATGGAACATGTCTTGCAGATAATGTTTTAGCTTCTCTCACATCAGAGCCTTCAAGTCAGATGTTCCCACCAGAGACAGATACACCATGACTTTTCTCATAACCCCACCAGAAAATGCGTAAGTCAACTGAACCATATGGGGCTGAGCCTTGTGATTCTGTGACATGCTATAAGATCTACCCAGAATGACAAAGTCGAGTCCTGCATGCTGGGCCTGGACGGAGGAAAGGGGGCACAGGAAGAGAAAAAATAAGTCTGTCCTCATCACCAAGACATCCCGACAGGCACCGCCACGAAGAGAAGCTCCTTGTGTCCACCTCTCCACCTTCTTGGCCGTGGACAAAATCAAGTCCCCTTTATGGATTGGTATTAGTTCCATTCTCCTTTTCTCAGATCAGCATCCACAGTGGGAAAAACTCACAATTTTTAATTCTAGAACCACTTTTCACTCCTTATTCAAATGCCACCTCCTGCAGGAAGAACATGCTCATTGACAATCTGAGAGAGAAAATATATCAAATTCACCAAGAGCAAGCAGATGGCAAGAAACAAGACCTTCCCCGTTCAAGAGAAACACACATTCTCGTTTTCTTAATAGAAATCTATGTAAGCCTCAGACACTGCTCTTTCTCTCCTGCAAATGCATATCCATGCCTCTGCCCTGCCAGCCACCTGATGATCCTTCCTTTAGATGCTATGTGGATTCTCATTCAATGTTCATGGGTACCAGTTTACCTAGCAGCCAGCCACAGCCTCCCACGGAATTCCAACTCTGTGTAGATCTTGAAAAATCCCCACCTCTTAGAAACCTGGTCCATGGAGGTGTTTAAAGATTTATCAGATCATACAATGGAATACAACAGAGAACACAACGGAATGTTCCATCCGTCTTCTACAAAGCTCCCATTTAGTTATTTTTGACTTCCCTGAACACCAAAAGTCAGTGCACAGGGGGTTCTCTCTCCCCAGTGTCTTTCAGTGCATGACACAGAGGACCAGTTAATTTAGCACACTTGAGGTATTTTTAGCTTAGAAGGCACTGGATTGAAAAGGTGAATTTGTTCAAACACCGATTTATCTTTACAATAACTAGTGGGATTAGGCAATACTCATTTCTGAAAGAGGGGAAAATCACCACATATGTTTACTATTTCATCCTCTTTTTTTGGCAACATTTAACATCAGAAGCAGAGGACCACACAGACACCACACGAATCTGGCCAGGCAACAGGGAGAGGGAGCTATTACGGAGCGGGTTTGGATTCCATGAATTCCTATGCAATGTTGCCTAAAACTGAAATGGGGTTGTTGGCTTGGCTTCGATTGTGCACCTGCCTTCCATACTCCGCGTTGTTGTCTAGCTTCAGGGAATAACCTTCAGGTTCGATCTGGTTTCATCTGCCCCACTCCCCTGCCGACTTTTTGGCTGAACATTTGTGGCATTCCAGTGGCGGCTTGTAGAACTGTAGTCTAGTATTAGGATTAAAAGCCAAAGTCTTGACGTTGTACGAGTTTGGGGAGAAAAATCCAAGCCGGGGCACTAGCAGCTCATAGGATTGTTGGGAGAAGTAATGGAGATTATGATGATGTTAAACATACTAAATATTTAATAATAATATATAATAACAAAGCTAGCACCATATTTCTTTAGCTCTGACTCCGCTAAGCACTTTCCATATATTAACTTCCTTTCGCAGTAACTCTGTGAGAAAGACAGTATCATTATCCCTCTTTTACTTGTGATGCCTCAGGCACAAAGAAGTTAAGCAACCTGCACAGAGAGATGAAGTCACCTGCCCAGGGTCACACAGCTAATTGTGGAAGAAATCAAAATTTGAATCTAAACCATCCATTTCTAAAATCCATGTAGTCAACTACTGTTTTATACACAAAAACCGAATGTCCACTAAGAGAATGACTGCCAACTCACCATGATCCTTTCTCCTCCATCCGTGTCTTAATGTTAAACTTCACTAAATCTATTCGGTTACTCATCATGTTTATTTTTTTTAATTTATAATATTTTGTAACATGCACTCCCCATGCTCTTCTCTCTGCCTACTTCCCTAACTAACTCCTATCAAATAGCAAGGATGCACGTCAAGTTACCACCCCCACTGAGAAGGCTGCACCTGCCCCTTCGGGCTGAGATATTTGCTCCTCTGCTACAGCCATGTCTCTGCTCATGTCTCTGCCATTATCTGTCAAGGTGTCCAATTTAGTTCCTTTATTTGACCCTGAAGATCAGGAAAAGAGCATTCCCTCCCATATCTCAGGGGCTTGTGGAGTAACTGATACACAGTAGGTAGCTAGTTAATGTTGAACTAGTGAACAAAAAGGATCTAGGTACTGCCCCCCAGCACTTGGCGGGCTCCCTTGGCAACACGACACTGCATCTACCTTGAGTAGGTTTGGAGGAAGTTTGGAGGCAAGGAATCAAACTTGTGGGAAAAACTGCATAACTTGTGTGGCATTTAACCCAGAGCCCAGGCCTCGTTGAAATTCAGTAAGAAGCCCTACAGAAGTTCAAGTAAATGGTGTGGAGCTGGCCAGGAACTCCACGGGGCACTGAGATGGAACCTGCCAAGCAGAGGAAGGGAATTAGTTCCGAGGTAACTGTGAATCGCAAGGAACCTGCAGGAGACTCACTCCGACTTTGAAGGGGCTAATAAGAGGCCCTTACCGGTACAATGTTTCACTGCTAGTCTCCCCTTCCTGCACGGGCACCGGGCACCCACACCAACATCAATAACGGGCTGTCTGCATATTTACATGTTGTAATTAAGTCCAGGTGAAACCTGAAGAGCTCTTTAGGATTATTTATTAGAATGCAGCACCACCTCAGTTTGGAGTCTCCCTTTGGCTAGTGGCCGGAAGACAGAATTAAATAAAACATGCAGTCTGCAATGACACTGTCAACTCCCTCTAGGCCTCCTCCTGCCAACGTGCCTGACCTCCTCACGCTACAAGGATGTAAGTCCAGATTGCTGAAGATTTTGTTTCTAACAAGCTTATCAGGGCTAAAAGGTCTGCAAAAATGTGTAACCCGTGTAACGCTTGACTCCTGCTCTTGGTAATTCAGGATCTCTAGATTCCCACAAAGAAGGCCCACTTAGTTATTTCCCATCATCCTTGGGGGCAGCTTAAATGTGTACATGGAAGGAAGGAAGGAAGGAAAGAAGGAAGGAAGGAAAGAAAAAGGGAGGGAGGGAGGAAGGAAGGAAGGAAGGAAGGAAGGAAGGAAGGAAGGAAGGAAGGAAGGAAGGAGAAAAAAGGGGGTTAAGTGAAGGAAAAAGGAAATATTTCCGTCACATGGCATCCACTTCCGTGTAACCTTTTCTCGCTTTTGCTTAGTGTTGCAGAGCGCTGGCCCTCCTATGGGTCCCACCGTTCATTCCAGTCGATATTTCATAGCTGTTAAAATGCTTCAAAGTTTCCAAGTTTAGAAACTTTTTCTGTGGCAAACTGAGAGACTAGGGAATGCAAAACTGCTTCTTTCTGTCTTAGGGTCACATTCAAAGGGTCCAGCTCACTTGCTTTCTGATACCTTGTAACACTGGTTCTCAAAGTGCTGGCCTGGGCCAGCATAGGACACCTGCATAGGACAGAAACTTGTTAGAAATACAAATGATCTTCCCTTATGCCAATGACAACAGCCACAAAACAATAAGGTTGGAGCCCAGGAGTCTGTGTTTTAACAAGCTACCTAAATAACTGTAATGCACATTCACGTTTGATAATTTCTTTTTTATAGCATTTCTGTAGAAAAAAAGGTTTCATTTTCTTTCTAACTTGCTTCTTCCCTCCCTGTAGAATGCCGACGTGAATTCTTACAAGAAGCCAGTGAGTTCAGAATCATCCTTCCCCTACAAACACTACAGCGATATATTGCTGGATTACAGTGCCATGTTTATGATTAGGATGGGTTCTTTCCAGAAGGCTCCTCAGATGCTCGTGCATGCCAACTGACTTTCTAGCGCTGCTACACCCTTTTGCTAGACTGCCCCATACATGTCTAAACTACACGTAGAGAGGGATTAGCTTAAGAAAGAAACCTTCTATTCATTCAGCTTACTCTGCAAGTATTTGTGGAGTATCTACTATGAGCAGGGTACTAGTTTCCCCCCAGGAAGAGTGCCAACACCTCTGATGATGTGGAAAGACAGACAATACATATGACCCTTAACCAGAAATACGTTAGACGGTATGTCAGAAAACAACAAATGTTACTGTCATCAGACACACACACACACACACACACACACACTATAATAGGGCAAGTGGGGTAAAAGTCCTAAGTTTAACTACAATCGGTTTCATTGAGAAAGTGGTATTTAAGCAAGAACTGGAAAAAGGTAAGGGAGTTGGGCATGCTGGTATCTGGAGGTAAGCATTCTAGGCCTAGGGTACAGCCAGTGCAAAGGTTCAGATGCAGAAGCACTCCTGACTGGAATAAGGACAGTTCTCCTGGTATCAAAATATAGAGAACTGACAGGTCATATTTGAAAATGATATGTCGACTTTGAAATAATTTTAAAATAATAATTATAATAATACAGTAACATATGATACATGGCCTGCTGGTCTTTGAATGAACTATGATCTTAAAAAATGAGGACAGGTGCCTGGCATGGGGTCTTTCCTATTGTCTCCTGAAAAACATGTGCATGAGTTAAGAGTTTCATTTCTATCGTTTCTGATTGCAGTTGACAAATTTGTAAGCGTCTCAAAGAAATCACTTTGGGCTAGAAAATACCCAAGTCAAAATAGAACATTAGGAGTTGATTATAAAATAATATGGAAACACAATTGGCCAAAAGGATCCATGAATACCATAAATACAGCAAGGAAAATTTAGAGAACTTACACTACTAGATATTAGGATTTTCTGTAGATATATAAAAATTAAACAGTGTGAAAGGATAAGTCAAAAGAAAAGAACAGATAATTAAGAAAACTGTCTCATACTGATAGAAATGTAATTTATAACAATGGTGCAATGTAGAAAAGAGGGGAAAAGATGGTCTTTTCAATAAATGATGCTGGGTCAACCGGATATATCCATATGGAAAAATAAATAAATCTTGAACCTTAATTTGTATCGGACACAGAAATCAATTCTTGGTGGATTGTAGATCTGAATTTGAAAGGCAACAAAATAAAATTTCTAGAAGTTCATCTAAGAGAATATCGGTCTGACCTTGGGGTAGACGAGAGATTTCTTAAACAGGACACATACACCACTAACCAGAAAGGCAAGGAATGGTACACTGACTATTTTAAAATGAGAAACTTCTACTCATCAAAAGAAACCATTAACAGAAGCAAGCAAGGTGTTAAGTGGGAGAAGATAGTTACAACATATATAGCTGGTAAGGGACTCGTATCTACAACATATAAGGAATCCTTCAATCAAAAGGAAAGATTACTTAACAGAAAAAAAATTGGGGGGGAGGGAGGCTAAACAAGGAGTTCACAAAAGAGGAGAGATCATGAAAAAAATTCTTAACTTCATGATTCCTTAGTAAAATGCAAATAAAAGCGCTAATGATACACCTGAACATATCCACTAGAATAGTTAAGATCAGAATGCCATGAATTTATGTACTGTTGGTGAAAAGTGGGGCCCCTGGAACTCTCCTACATCACCAGTAGGGATATGATTATTAGTTCAATTACTCTGGAAAACTCTTTGGCAGTGTTTATTAAAAGTAAACAGTGCAAGGGGCACCTGGGTGGCTCAACTTGCCGAGCGACCCACTTCAGCTCAGGTCATGGTCTTGCAGCTTGTGAGTTTGAGCACTGTGTCTGGCTCTGTGCTAAAAGCTCAGAGCTTGCTTCGGATTCTGTGTCTCCCTCTCTCTCTGCCCCTCCCCTGCTCACACTCTGTCTTTCCGCGTGTGTGTCTCTCTCCGTCTCTCTCTCAAAAATAAGTAATGAAAACATTTAATTTTTTTTTAAAAGTAAGCAGTGCTTACTCTATAACCCAGGAATTCCACCGCTAGATATATCCAACAAAAATTATTTTGATACCAAAAGACAGGTGCCAGAATGTTCATCTCAGCATTATTTGTAGCAACCAAAATCTAGAAACAATTCATATGTCCATGAACAGTGAAACTGATAAATTAACAGTGCAATAGAATACTATGCGATAAATATCATAATCAGTGAAATGAGAAAACCACTGCTACATGAAACAACAATAAATCTTAGAATCACAATTCTGATCCCAAGAAACCAGACATGGAATAATACAAAGTGGCTAATTCCATTTATAACAAGAACAAGCACAGGCAAAATCCAAAACAACGTACTGAATTCGAAGTCAGGAGAGTGGTTAGTTTTGAGGAGAACGGTAGGGACAGACCTGGGTTCCTTGCATGCTGGGAATGTTCTGTCTGTTCACAGGGGTGACAGGTGTATACACACATTCCCTTTGTGATAATTCATTGAGCAGTGATTTCGAGATTTGTACATTTTTATCTGTATATGTTATATTTTAATCAGAAAATATCTTTTCAAAACTGAAAAAAAAAATAAATAAATACAGCCTTCGGACAAAACACTTTGGTGGAAAGAACACCAAACCAGGTACTGAGAGTTCCAGGTTTGAGCCCTAGCTCTGTTACTGATCTGCTGTATAATTTTGGGCAACTCACTTTACCAATCTCAACCCTGGTTTTTGTGTCTGTTAAGGGGATCCCTGCCCATCTGACAGGGTAGTGGTAGATACTAAATGACATAATAATAGTCAACTGTTTCGTAAACTCTTAAGCATCGCATAAGTATATGATGCAGACTGGTGGGGGAAATTGTAGATTTAGAAGGTAGCTCTGCATGATAAATATAAACTTGCAATAAACAAATGTGATTGTTTTCTTTTTAAATTTTTTTTTTTATTGAAGGCCAAGTTAGTTAACATACAGTGTAATAATGTTTTCAGAATTTAGTGATTCATCACTTACATATAACACCTAGTGCTCATCCCAACAAGTGCCCTCCTTAATACCCATACTTAGCCCATCTCCCTACCCAGCACCCTGCTAGCAACCCTCATCTACTTAAGAGTCTCTCTTATGGTTTGTCTCTCTCTTGTTATCTTATTTTTCCTTCCCTTCCCCTATGTTCACATGTTGTGTTCCTTCAATTCCACATGAGTGAAATCATGTATTTATTTTTCTCTGACTTATTTTGCTTAGCATAATACATTCTAGTTTTATCCATGTTGTTGCAAATGGAAAGACTCCATTCTTTTAGATCACCAAGTATTATTCCATTTTACACACACACACACACACACACACACACACACACACACACACCACATCCTCTTTATTTGTTTGTCAGTCGATTTGGGCTCTTTCCATAATTTGGCTATTGTTGATAGTGCTGCTATAAACATTGGGGTACATATTCCCCTTCAAAGCAGTACATCTGTATCCTTTGAATAATACCTAGTAGTGCAATTGCTGGGTCTCAGGGTGGTCCTATTTTTAAATTTTTGAGGAACCTCCATACTTCAATAAACAAACTTTGTAAAAATCAGATTTGTCATTATAACTACCAGTTGCAGAGTATTATTGTTGTTGTGGCTGTTTTAACATTTGAGTATCTTGCAATCTTTAGCTCAAATCCTTGATGGCAACAACTGAGTCAAGGTGAAAAACGGCTGTTCCTCCTTCAGTGACCATATATTCTCAGGCTTACCACAGTCTCCGCCATTCATTTTTATTGCTAAACTGGTTATTATCGGAATATGAGTTTGTGAACCACAAAACGCATTATTATAAAGACTGTTTTTCAACTGGTCCAAATCAGAAAAGGCAACTGGTTTGCAGCATTCCAGAGTGAATTAGGGTTCAGTCAGTGTCTGCTCACAGGGAGCTCATTCACTCTGCCGATCCCTTTCCCTGTGCCACATGCTTCAGTCTCTGCAGGCTCCTTCTAGAAGTCATCCTTTTTAAAGCCCTAACAGCCCAAGTGGGGAAAGTGCCATTCAATCAAAAGGTGTCACTGGAATTTCTCGAATGCTAAAGGCAAGTGCAGAGGGGCTGTGCATTCTGTCCCAACAGCCGGTATCTGTCTCCGTGCACCACGTGGAGTGTGCCATGCCAAGTCCCCCGGGGCGTGACTCTACCCTCTTGGAACTTATGGTCTACTTAGGGAGTCAGCTCCAACACAGGACTCTGTGAAAGTAAATGCCAGAACAAGAGCTACAAACCGAGCGAGTGCTCTGGGGTTCCAAGAAGGAGCAATCACTGTGAACCACAGACAATCCGAGAAGGCTTTTAGAAGTAATGCAGTCATTGAGGATACGGACCCAAAATTCAATAAGCCAAGGCCATTCTGCTCCCTCTTCCTAGGGAGAGTCACCCCATGTCCCTATGGTGATGACCACTGAGTTGAAGTCAATTTGGGATGAGTGCTTTTATCTCAAATTATCCAAGTCACTCTGCCCAGACAAGAATGACTAAAAGGAGGCATAAATAGGACAAATGCCTTTACCTTTTATGCTCACTAAATGGGCAGCCTCTAATCTCAGAATTTCACTAATGGGCTTTAAAAAAAAAAAGCTCTTTTGGTTAGACTTATGTGTAGTAAATGGACTGCAGTATGGAATTAGAATAACCCCCAGATGACTTGGCCTATAAGATTTTGTTCAAAACCGATGCCCGGATGTGTTGCCTTGATTACCTGTCCTCTGCAATGCTGGGGTGGGGAGAAAGGAGGATGGAGAGGGGGAATGTCTGATATCCGCATGTTTGAGACACTTAACTTTTGTTCCTCTAGATTTTAGCATATACTAAAGATACAAAACGGTTCTTCAGTGAGGAAACCTGTTTAGGCTTCACATTCCTACAACTTTTTGTGACTAACGTCATCATCAATTAACATGGACAGAATCAATGTTCCTCAAAGGCACTTTAAGGAAATTCTGTTTCAGGGTTTATTTTTGTACCTAAGCCCTAGGACAGCATAGAACACAAATGCACTGAATCGATGTGTCATATTTCTGTGCCCTACACATTTAGAGACAAACCTCTCTAATGGATTTTGGAAGCTATGCAAAATTTCATACTTTTGATTGGGTGCTTGACTCAGAGAAAGCAATTTTAAGAAATTTTGAACAAAAGACTAATCCTTAAACTTTCTTGGAAAAAGACTCCCACCCACCCCAACCCCAGGGAACTAAATTCCCAACTAAATCTACCTTACCCCTCTCTGCATAGATACAACAACACACACACTTACAAGATAAGGAACTTTCACTTGGGTAACTAAGCTTTCTTCTCCATTAAAAGTAAAAAGGGAAGATGATGCTGATATTTATTAAGTGCCTACTGTGTGCCCAATGTCTTGTATACCAAATTTCAACTAAATGTCACAACAATTAAAGACAGTAGAAACGGGGAAACAGACCCAGAGAGCATGTCTAAAGCTATCAGAATACCAGTCTAGATTAAAGCTGATGATTGTGTCCATGCGTATGCACACATGTGTGGGCAATTCAGCCAGTCAGAAGAACAACATAGCAGTGGGTCAGACTTGAGGATGCCAAAAACTTGAGGATGTTAAAATGAAGATTCCAGGGGTGCCTGGGTGGCTTAGTTGGTTAAGCATCTGACCCTTGATTTCAGCTCAAGTCTTGATCTAATGGGTTTGTGGGATCGAGCCCTGCATCAGAATCAGTGCTCAGAGCTTGCTTGGGATTCTCTCTCTCTCTCTCTCTCTCTCTCTCTCTGCCCTTCCCCCTGCTCACTTGTTCTCAAAATAAATAAACATTTTAAAAAAGTGCAGATGCCTAAGCCCCACCCTCAACACTTTGATTCAGGGTGCGGGGAGAGAGGAGCAGAAACACGCCAAGTAGTCTCTCTCAAGTTCAGCAGACAACAAGTGAGACAATTTTCATCAAAGTGAGAGCCTAGTAATGAAGGGCTTGGCCTCTAGAATCAGAGCTCTGGGTTTGAACCCTGATATGACACAGTCTCAGAGAGGTTAGGTGGCTTATGCAAGTTCACAGTGAAGTATGCCCTCAGGAAAATGAAGGTAGCAGTAACTACCTGCATTGTTACTGTGAGAGTTGTACCGGATGATGGATGTCAGCCACTGCGTCTAGAGCACGGCAGATCTCTAGCCACCATCTACTGGGCTCCACCACGGGTCGCAAGCCAAGCAGCTTACCTTCTCCGTGTCAGGGCAACGCCCAGGTCTCCTATAGCAATACCACAATCTTGCCCACACACAAAGGTTTCCCAAAAACGGTGGCCTTCCTGCCACAAAGGGAGGTAATCAAAGACCCTCTCCCTAAGACTAAAACCTTTTCCATCCTTTTCTGCCACTCCCTATCCCCGAACTACCTTTCTGGGTTTTAAATTGGTTGCGTTCACTGTAGCATGTCCGAATCAAGGCAATAGCTACTTTTCCTTCCCCCACCATGAGGCAAATCTAACTCCAGAAACATGTGTTAGAGGGAACACAGGTACAAAAGACACACAGCATGGTCGGGACAAGAGAAGTTTTGCACTCTCAGGAAAACGGTAACACATAAATTGAAACTTACAGTTCGGAATACCATATGATTATGTAGCAATACATAGTAGAGACTAGAACGCCTAGTAAAGCTCAAAACAGGGAGAAACCAATCTGTTCTAATATGAGGAGAAAAAATCTCAAGGAAGCCATGGAACCTGAGTTAGGCCAAGATGGTTGGAAGAGGTTTGTTGTTGTTTGGAAAGTTCTGAATGTTTACAAATGAGAAGAACATATTGTAATACTTTCTCAAAGCTTTCAAAAGTGTGGTCAGAGGATCAGCACATCCATTTCACCTGGTGGCTTATTAAAAATACAGAACTCTGGGGGCGCCTGGGTGGCGCAGACGGTTAAGCGTCCGACTTCAGCCAGGTCACAATCTCGCGGTCCGTGAGTTCGAGCCCCACGTCGGGCTCTG
Source organism: Leopardus geoffroyi (assembly GCF_018350155.1). NCBI lineage: Eukaryota > Metazoa > Chordata > Mammalia > Carnivora > Felidae > Leopardus > Leopardus geoffroyi. The sequence goes on from NC_059334.1 coordinate 65,484,001, forward strand.
GGCTGATGGCTCAGAGCCTGGAGCCTGCTTCCGATTCTGTGTCTCCCTCTCTCTCTGCCCCTCCCCCGTTCATGCTCTGTCTGTCTCTGTCCCAAAAATAAATAAACGTTGAAAAAAAAATTAAAAAAAAAATACAGAACTCTGTGGCCAACTGCAGATTTCTCTAATCGGAATCTGCACTTTTTTATATTTAATTTTTTTTAAGTTTTATTTATTTATTTTGTGAGGGACAGAGACAGTGAGAGTGTGTGTGTGTGTGGGGGGGGGGGATGGTCAGAGAGAGAGGGAGAGAATCCCAAGCAGGCTCTGCACTGTCAGCACAGAATCCAAAGCGGAGCTCAAACCCACAAGGCATGAGATCATGACCTAAGCCGATACCAACAGTCAGACACTCAACCATCTGAGCCACCCAGACACCCCATCAGTATCTGCATTTTAACAAGATTTTGAAGTGATGTCAATGCATTTAGTTTCGGGACATTTGAGTATAATAAGCACCCAAGTATCCACCACCCAGGTTCAATAGTTACCCATAGACCGTCCGGTTTAACGTGTACCTCAGCCCACTTGTCTCACCTTCCTCTTGGATTATTTTAAATTTTTTTTAACGTTTATTTATTTTTGAGACAGAGAGAGACAGAGCATGAATGGGGGAGGGGCAGAGTGAGAGGGAGACACAGAATTGGAAGCAGGCTCCAGGCTCTGAGCCATCAGCCCAGAACCTGACACTGGGCTCGAACCCACGGACCGCGAGATTGTGACCTGAGCTGAAGTCGGACGCTTAACCGACTGAGCTACCCAGGCACCCCTCCTCTTGGATTATTTTAAAGGCAACCCAATATGCACTATTATTTCATCGGTAATTGTTTCATAGGGTACATCTTTAAAAAGGCATGGTCTCTTACCAAGAATAATAACTGTAAGACATTTAAAACTGTTAAGACATTTACCACATCTAAAAATACAGTAATTCCTGAATATCATTAAATACTCTAGGAGCATCTGAATAGGTAAGGAAGAAGAAGGATATTCTACTTTGGAAGAATCTGCAGAGATCTAGCTAGCCTGCTTGGAGCTGAAGGGTAGGTTTCTCAGTACTGGGGAGTGGTTTAGCTGAATAATGCCACAAAATGACCTGACACAAAGCTCAGTGTGTCACTGCTAATACAATTTATGTCAAATGACTTTTGCCAGGTGTTGTCGAAGAGGTCACAAAACCAGAACCTAAAAAAGTAAGGAGGGGTATAGTGTTATAAATGGTTTGCCAAAAAAGCAAAACAGATTGGAAATGTTACAACTAAAACACAAACAAACAAACAACAACAAAAACACACCAAAATTTATAACACCCTGACTGAAATCTCTAGATTTATTTGGAACTATCACCATGGTAAAGTATGTCTCAAAGAAGGGATCAAACCCAAGAAATGCCAGCATGGGTATAAATAGTTCTTGAAGGTTCAAGCATATCCCAGATGTGTGGTTAAGACTTGTAGGAAGACTTAAAACCTCAGGGAGCTCCCAAGGGTTGTGCCCCTCAACTGAAGCACATGACTGCAATTACAATGGAAGCCTCACCATGAAATGAATGGTTGTGACATGTGTGTGTGTGGGGGGGGGGGGGGGGGGGCGGGGAGGGTTGGGTGAAAAAAAAGTGTGACGGCATTATGTTTTATAATGCTCCGTGTATCTGAATATAAAGAAGGTGAAGAAAATCAGATCCACTGGAAACAAGACCCAAAACAAAACCAACTGATTATAAAGTATAACAAAATGGTTAATTTCTGTGTCTCGAGAGGACTCCTAGGGGGAATGTCAAAACCAAGGCACATTTCAGGAAGGTCAATTCAGTCAGGGGAAGGTTAATTTCTGGAGTACCCTAGATGTCAGACGGAGGAGCTGGAACTTAATCCCACAAGCAGTAGGAAGCCAGGGAGTCTTTGATGGGATAAAGACAGCCCTTCAGGAAGGTGCATCTGACAACAGCAAGAAGCAAGGGGGAGATCCTAGAAGTAGGAGGGCCATGGGAGGGATTGCTGAAATAACCCTGGCATGAAGAGATAAGCCCTGGAATGGCTGAAGGTCAGCTGAAAGTCAGCCTTGAAAATTACATCAGCCTCTCTTCACACAACTTAAAAGCCCTCCCCTCCCCCACCCAAGACCTTGTGGTTGCCAACCTAAAAAATCCGCCATCTGCCACAGGGCTGTGACCACCCACAATAAAAGGAAATCTCCAGCATCGTGATAAAGAATAAATGACTCCAAATCTCTAAAGTCTTTCCAATAGGTTGGAAATAAATTTCATTTACACACTGAAATGTTTATGGAAAGTTTAACAAGATGGACAGAAATGCCATTTAATGAAATTTCTTATACCATACTTATTTCTTTCATACAGCGATGCATTTATTTGGAAGAGCAACAGATTTGTTTACAGGCAGTACCCTGGTTAAAGCTTGAAGCAGAGGCTATCCCTGAAATATTTTTTTTCCCCAGATGGGAAGAGAGACACAGAGAAAGGAAGAGGCAGGGAAGGGAGGGAGAGGAAAGACCCAGAAAAGAAAAAAGAGAGGCTCAAGCGTGGTGGTGAGAGGCAGTGTGCTGTGTGATGTGGCACCACCCCAGGACCCTTGACTTTGGCAGCAAAGTGGCCAAACACACAAGACAATTGATGTGGATGGACCCGTACATCTCTGGGTAGAAACCAATTAAAGAGCTGAGTGTCAGCAAACTGGAAATCTAGCTTATATGTGCAATTAAGTTTCTGTAAGTCAAATGTGAGAGCATGTCTTAAAGGAATCTCTAATGAATCCTTTAACAATATGAATAACTCATGCCCCAGTTTCTCTGCTTGGCAATTAAGGTGCCTGACTATCAGGTTCTCTTATTCTGGGCTGTTCTTTTAACTCCTCCCTGAAGGCATGGCAAGCAAGAGAAAGCCTGGTAACATGATTTGTAAAATATTTACTGTTGAAAACAGGGCTGGGGGTGGGGGCAGGGGAGGAAGATCTGGAAGCCTTCCAGAATCTGGCTGAGTGACGTGCCTCCTGTCACCCGGATAATGATGTTGTCAGGGGCTGACTGAGGAATGAGCAGGGTGGTGGTGTCTCTCTATTCCTCACTAATATCCCCACCCGAGCATCCATTTTCTCATTTACGATCTCCTTGACACTGACTCTATTTACATGGCATCGGGATTAATCAGCCAGGAGTTTTTTAGCTGCAGGAATCAGGCAACCCGTGTAACTCAGCATGGCAGCATGGCATTATCACCAGCTAAGCAATATTCGTTCTGTATGATCACCATCTCCAGGGAACTTGCTGTGTGATAGGACTTCAGGTGCTGAAGTCATAAACCATTACACTCAGCCCTGAGCAGCTCTATGACACCTTTCCTCAAGGACAGCCACGAGAGCCACACGGTGATCCTGCCTGATTTATTAGCAAGATCGGCAAGGGCACCGCAGAAGTTTCAGTTACCCAGTGCTGCAGGGGAAGTTTCCCCTCCCTCAACTCCTCTGGCAGGTCCTTATACACAGAATTACCTGAGCCCCAAACACAACCCACCGGCTCCGTGGCAAGCGGATTTCTGTCAAGGTACCGAAACCACTGCATCACAATTCTTTGTGCACCTGTCGGTCCTCCCTCGGTGAGAATGTGAACACTGATGAAAAGAACAGACATTTATTTGTATCCTCATTTCTCCATGTGGTGTCTGCTACTAAGTGAGTTCTCAAACTATGTTTCGTGAGTGAATAAAAGAATAAGTAAATGAGTTTTAGTGAATGAGATAAAGGTTACTTTACCAAAGAAAACAGACACATGGGGTTGAATTTATTTCTCTCTCTTTTTTAAATTTTATCCCTCACAAATTGAACTGGTCGGTTTTGATGGGGAAGAAGGTGTTTTCTAGATCAATGGACTCCCACCAGGTGGATCGAGGGCATCTGTATCTTTACCTGGTAAAACTATTCAGTTCAAAAGGAATTTCAAGATTTAGGCTAACAGATCTTAGATGATGGCATTAATGTTTTCGCATCTGACTATCTTAATGTTGAATTCCCCATCCTTTCCTCATGTGAAACAGCAGACAAGGGACAGAAAAAAAAAAGTGGTGCAGATTCAGGCACCATCTGTACCACTTCCTAGCTCTGTAATTTTGGCAATGTGTCGATCACCTTGGAGACTCCGTTTTCTTGTCTGTCCTTAGTGTAAAGGGTCAAACATAGCAGGTGCTCCTTAACTGGAAGAAACCACTGTTAAACCGTGTTCTTGAGACAGATTAGCAATATCTGGTTTGTGTGAATAGTTGGCTATATTCACTAAATCCTCAGAAAACCCTCTACAACTCAACTAAACATTGCTATAGAAAACGACCGACCAACCAATCAACTGTGAGAAATAGGACTTTGAACTCTAGTAACCATGTGCTACATCTGCTGGTGTAACTCCCAAGATTCTCGTCTCCAGGCAATTCTTTTTCTGTCTCTCCTCACTTCCCTTCACTACAGGGAGCATAACAGATTACATATGCTTACTTCTAAATCAAAGAAGCACATGTGTGACCTTTGCCAAGTCACTTAACCTCCCCTGGCTTCTCTTTGCTCATTGTTAAAATGAATCAGTCGGACCCGAGAATCTCTAAAGTCATTCCGGCTCAATGGTCTGTGATTCTAGGAAATGAACACTCACAGTCACTAGATAACAAATCAAGAAGTCAGCCCAGTTAAAGATATTAAGCCAAATGAAGCCCTATAATTTTCTTAACTTTGCTCTAATGGGAAGAAGATTAATATATATTAAGCCCATAGGATGTACAGATACTGTGCTAGAAGTTCTCATAAGGGATTTCAATCAATTGTTTTACTTCATTAAAGCAAATCCCCTAGGCAAGCCTGAAGTTTAATTTTGTTTTTATAAGATAATGTTTGGGTCATTCACTGGTATATTGCCATCTTTGTGTAACAGTACTGGGAAAGTACCATAAAGGCATTTGCATACTGGTCAATACTCCCTTTCAAAAGTCAGGAGGATGGGTTTATGGGTTTGGGAGCACATTAGTCAGGAAAAGTCTCCCTAAATCTACCTACTCTTCTGGGCACCCACAGCCTCCTTAGGATACACTATTCATTCAAGCATTCAACCGCAAAAATCAGTCTGCATCTCCCTTGCCCTACAATTTCTCCAAACCACAGTATGTGATAAACATGCATAGTGTTAGCTCACTCACTCCCAATAAAGCCCCATGAATGAAAGGAGAGTCTCTCCATTTGAAGCCTATTTCCTAAACACTCAATGGGTCATGTGATTAATCCAGTAAGTATGTATTGGTCTCTTTTTTGTGTGTCAGATCAGAACTAAATATTCAGATATGGGATAAGGTAAAGAAAGTATGCCCTTGATTGACAGACATTACAGTTAAGATGGGCCGGGGCGGCGGGGGGGGGGGGGGGGGGGGCGGCGGGGTGGACATTAATCAAATACAAGCACACACAGCTGTATACACATGCAAACACATTCTGTCTCTGTCGCACTCTTACCCAAGTTCTCTGCTGGTAGGTAGGCTCTTTATTCCTGTATCAGAGACTTAACTGTTGGTGAAAACATAAACTACATCCTAGGCAGAGTGAACAGCTTGGGTGGCGTCTCTAAGGCAGGAAGGAACATCGTGGCAATGGAGGAGTTGATAGAAGGAAGGTGTGTTTGGAATGCAGCTAGTAGAAAATAGAAGCACGTAAGATGAGCTTTGGAAACGTATGCGGGTCCAGAGAGAATTACCGCGGCATACAAGAGCTTAAAGATTCTAAAATTATTTTAACCATTTTGCCACTTGAAAAAAAAATGAAGGACGTCAACAGTGGTCTACTCTGTGTTACTTCATTTGGTCATATGAGTATCTCTTTTGTTGGTCAAATGCCAGTTCCCACATGTATTACTTAGTACTAGGTGAACTCAGATGAGTCTAATAAGAGCATTATGAATAATAATAGCAATCATTTATTGAGAATGCCTAAAGACCTGGGCTAAATACTGTACCTACATTACATAGTACTTTATCCCGCTCTCTACACCATGAGGTAGGTATTAGTTTGATCCCAGAGTCACAGTAAGAAAACAACGTTAAATACCTTATTTGAAGTCCTACAGCTATTACTAAATAATGGAACCACACCTAAATCCAAAATCTGTACATTCCAAAGTCCACTGTGCTTTTGTCTATGCCCTCTTTGTGTCTCAGTTCTCCACACCCATAGCTCTGCTACGCAAAGAGAAATCACAAATATAATAGGTATTGACATATATTAATAAGATCCTTTTAAATCCCAATTCACAGAGGTGAAACAGGAACTTTACTCAGTATGTTTTTCTTTGCTTGGAGGGATAGTGAAAGATTGAGGTAAAAGTCTAGTCATGGCCAAACTCATTTTTGAACAAAAACCAAGCTCTGCTCAATTAATATAATAATCATTTTAAGGGCAAAACTCATTTTCACATTACACTGAAAATATTTAAAATATATAGAAAAAAAAGAAATGGACATAAGAGAGAAAGACAATAGAAGAGAAAGCTTGGCTGATAAAAAAAAAAAAAAAAAACAAAAAAAACAAAAAAAACAAAAAAACTCCGGAAAAGGCAGAGAATCACAAACACAAAAAGGGAGCAAGGGACATGTGAGTAGGAGAAGGGCCACGATGTGGAGACACACAAGACACATTCAATCTTCCAAGTATTCTGTGCAATTCACCTGAATCTCAGAACCTCACCTCTCCTGGCTGTCCTCTGAGAAACAATTAGAGGGCTGACTGCTGTTCAGAGCTCTCAAACTGTTCTTTCCTCAGAAACTGGCTTGTTTCTGAATGGGAAGGCTTAGTTTAGCTGGGGGGCATCATCACCTAGGCTGAGGCAGATGTCTTCAACACATGAAATCACACTCAAAGTTAGAAGTTTCCCACCTTTGGCTGAATATACTGATAGAACAAACTCTTCTTTCCCTAACCCTTGAAATCAGAGATCACGAGAGATTATGAGAACGATTAGCCATATCGATAGTTTGTCCTTTCATTCATTGCTAAGCTACCTCGTTTGGTTTCATTAAAAAGTAACTTTTCAATGATCCTTTCCAACCCCTGCCAGGCTTTTTTTTTCCCCCTCCCACTTCTAACACAATTTTTCTAGCCCTGGTCTATAATACTCATCAAATTAGCAATCTGAAAGCAATTGATCATGTCCAGAGTCATTTTAGGAATCAATGCCTATGGCTTGAAGGCAAAGAGTAATATAATTTGGCAAGCTGCCTTGAATGACTTTATTTCCATTCTTATTGAAAATGATTGACTTTTCTGGAAGGTTTCTGTGATATTGGTAGGAAAGAAGAACTTTGCATTAACAGCCTCAAAATGTGAATGACACCCAATCTCCATTTAGCCCTGCCTTTCAGGTAATTATGCTTAACTGCTTAGAGGCCATTCTCTGGGCTTCTCTCTGACACTTGAAAGCATATCTGTGTTCCACACTAGCCTCGGCATCTCCTCTCCTTTCTTCTGGTTCCCTTTCCCAACATTTCTGCACTAGAATCCTGTGTGGTTCTGCTTTCCAAAGCCAGAAATCTGGAATAATCCTGAAATGTCATTCTTCCTCACGTGTTACTCGATCGTGTTCACAATCTCAGATCTATGCACAATCCAATGGTGCCAACAGAGGGATAGGAAAGCCCCGTGGAGTCAGTGGTAGCCTTTGTGATGTTTTGACAGACCCAAGAGCAGGGTCTCACTGCTTCTCTGTGGGACTGAGACTCTGAATGATTGAATTTTGAACTGGATCTGTTACCCAGAGCTGCATTCCAGACACATAAATACACATAAGACACACAGACATATATCTATTAGTATAAGGACTTTTGTGGTTGCAACGATTAACAGACACCAGATGGAACTAGATTAAGCAAAAAAGAGAAAATAAAGGGTAAGTGATTACATGCATAAAGGGGCATAGCATGGACTGAAAGCCTTGGGGCTGAAATCGGGCATGAGAACCATGAAGATCCAAGGAGTGTTCTTCATCCATATCTTTTCTTGATTTCTCTCCTTATTTGAATTTCCACCCCCCTCTCTTGCTCCTTATTCCACACGCTGGGTGGAAAATAGCTTCCCGAGAACAACCAGAGTTTCTGTCTGTTCAAATGGCTGCTCTCCCTTGGTCCCAAATCTAGTTTCCTAGGGTGGGAAATTGCATTGATTACACAACCAGCTATAAGTTAGGAGAGGGAAGTCACTTACTATAAACAAGCCTGCTAGGAACCTCCTCTTTGCCCCATAGACATGTTGAAATGTCTCCAGAAAAAAAGGGGGGATATCTTGTGAGTTGGGTAATTCTCCACGATGTCCAATGTCAAAGGAAAATGACAACACAGCTGCTCTGACAGAGGCAATGAAACGAGCTGGAATAACACACTTATGCCTCCTGCCCAACCCCTCCTCACTCAGGACACTTCAGACCACATCGGATCTTCAAGGTCACTGCTGCAACCATTAAACTAGAAACAAAAATTCACCACTGGAAGGATTTTTGTCACAATCGCTACCAAACTTGTCCACCTCAAAACCTGCCAACGAAACAAGTTCGTGGTCTTCATTTTAAAAGAAGGAGCAGGTCCAAGAACCCACATGATACGATAGGCCCTTCTCAAATCCCATTTCCCACCAAGCCTTCCTCTTATAGCCACAAAACAGTACTGGTTCGATTCTTGTCTGGAGCATAGCACAGGCTGTACATGTGTCTGGTTGCTACAGCCAACAGGTGGTGGTGAAGGCCTTGAACACAGTGATCTATCTACAAGTAAACACCAATGTCTGTGTGCCAAGAACTAAACTAAGTTCCTACTTCAAGTAATTGAATTGAAATAGTAAACAATTATGCAACAATCCACGAAAATAGGGAATCCCTCCTTTTACAGACAGAAGACCTACAGGTGAACAAGATTAAATACTCCTGTAAAGAGTCTAAAGAAAGCTTCTAGAATTTAGCGGTTGTTTCTTCCCTCCTTGAGGTACAGGAAGTTTTTGCTGCTTTGTTAAAATCCTTACCCCCACTTCCTTGTCTTCTGAGTTCTGTTGTTAACAGTACAAGTGGGTTTTCTGCTTCCAGGAGAACTTTTCAGCCATGCAGAGTGAAGGAGCCTGGAACTGGTAAGCCTCTCGGATAATGAAATACAGAGTTAGGAAAAGCAGCTGCATGTGGCATGTTAATCACCCCTGACGCTCTGGGAGAAGGGAGATACAATTCTAAGTCAGCTAATCCCCTAGCTCATTGGTAGTGGGTTGGGGAAACTGTTAATCAGGATCATAAACACATTTGGAAAGAGAGTTCCACAGGACAGCTTGGAGAGAAGAGAGATAGGCAGATCAATTCAACAGGAAAATCTCTTATTTGTCACATCTGGAAGCACTCTAAGTCTTAATTAGACTGTGTAGTAAAGAAGGTCTCATAAACAAAACTGGTGAGAAGGGGCAAGGAGGGAGATGGATGTGGTTGAGTCAATGCGTCCAGTTGGCCTCACTCCAAGGATCAGAGACAAGTCAAGAGTGAGAAGCCCAGAGGCTGCTTGAGAAGTGTGGCTGAGAGGCATTCAGGAGGTGCTAAGTTTGCTTCCTTTGTACTTCAGTGTAAAGCAACAGCCATGATTCTAATGGAGAAAACTGAGCCTCTCTCCAGCTCCATTCACAACCTAAAGAATGGAAGACATACCTGTCTTTCTGACAGGTCAGGTTAGTAGGAACTTGACTCCTATCTTTTTTGATTTTGGTTTTTGTTTCTCCCAGAACACCATTCACAATGCTCTCCCATAAACCTCATGATATATATATATATATATATATATATATATATATATATATATACACACACACACACACACACACACACATACATACATACACTTACAGTGACTTACCTATTTACTTATTTTTATTAAGTACATAAAAATGCTAACCTGACTTCTGAATGGCTTTGATAAACTGAGTGTGATCCTCGTCACATTAAAGGAATATCAGCCAAAAGTTGAATGATTTAGCTCTTCCGTGTAACTAAGAACACACATATATGTACACTTTCAACTGGGCATCTATAACATAAAACAAGTTTAGGATATTTATTACAACATTTATAATCCCAACCAATCTCCACATTAAATGGAAGACAGTGCTGCACACGGTACCCGATTCCCTACATCTTTACACATGTGGAGACTGACATTCTGATCCAGTGTTACTGTAAGGCATATTATTTAAACAGTTTTTTTTTAAGTTTATTTAGAGAGATACAGAGAGAGCACAAGATGGAGAAGGTCAGAGAGAGAGGAAGACAGAGAATCCACGCAGGCTCTGCAGAGTCAGCATGGAGGCTGACATGGTTCTCGAACTCATGAAACTATGAGATCGTGACCTGAGGCGAAACCAAGAGTGCTTAACCGACTGAGTTACCCAGGTGCCCCTTACTGTAAGGCATCTTAGAGTATCTTTCTTCAGTGAATTCCTCCAGAAAAGAAGGATGACAAATGACGTTATGCAGGGTTACTCTTTGAAGGAAAAGTCCAGGGTTTCAGGGTGCTTTGCTTCCCACCAAGAATGTCTCTTTCCCGTTATGAAAACGAAACGAAACAAAACAAAACAAAACAAAACAAAACAAAACAAAACAAAACAAAACAAACCAACCTTCAGAGTGAACCCAGTGACCTAGAGCCCCACCTTTTGGCCAACTCCATAGCAGCAGAACCATGCTTTGGTAGAAGAATGGAGAGCCTCATATCTATCATTAGTAACAGGATACTACGCATGGCGCTTCATCATTCCTAGTGGGGTTTTACACAGATGACACACAGGACCAGCGGAGTGATTGCAAACATCACCCATAATTTGGGCTTTTTTGCCTCTAACTTGTTTTTGCCTGCCAATGGTAAATCTCGTATCTCAATTTAAAGTTATTTCACATTTAAGAATCATTAAATCTTGGGGCGCCTGGGTGGCTTAGTTGGTTAAGTGTCCGACTTTGGCTCAGTTCACGATCACATGGTTTGTGAGTTCAATCCCTGCATCAGGATCTGTGCTGACAGCGCTCTCTCTCTCTCAAAAAGAAATAAATAAACATAAAAAAAAAAAGAAAAAAAAAGAATCATTAAATCTCTAGTGTGTTTCAGAACAGACTAATAGTTACAGGGATAACACTTCTAGAATTCTGGCCCTCTTAGTGCTTGATCTGTATGGCTTCAGTTAATCCTCACAAACTTCCTATGAAATCAACATTATCATTACTAACCTCATTTTATAGTTTATATCTCAATGTCATATTTATTGTAAACGGCAGACTCAGGATTTGAATGCAGGCGGTGTGATTCCTGACCCTGTATGTTTATGCTGTGCCAAAATGCTATACCTGTTAGGGATAAAGTGAAATTAAAAGCCTGCCCCAAATGCATCTTTTTGTTTGTTTGTTTGTTTAATTTAGCCAGTATAAAAGGGAAGTGTTTAAAGCGTTGGTAATAAGAAATTCTGGGATTTTGTTTTCTTCATTTTAGACCTCTCTTAGAGGGAGTATTTGTGAGGTACAAATGGGGAACCTCGAACCAGTGCCAGTATATATAACATTCACACGTGTACATGAATACACACACCCAAGGAAGGAGTTATTGACACTTATATAAGTGGACCTAAATTCTTAGCCCATCACACAGGTAGATGACCTCATCAAGTAATTCAGGTTGCTTGGTCTAGAGATTCACTGTTGCCCTCTGACCTCGTTCCATGTGACTGTTCATAATGGTGATTTCAACACAAGCGAGAACTCCAACTGTTCTAGGCAGCCATAGCTTCAGATCTAAGACTTGAGAGCTCCTTATGCCACGCTTCCTCCTCTTACGCATCTCCTGAATATCTCCTGTTAAAATATCTAGACTCACATGAACCCTCTCACATTTGGGTAAAGAAAAAATCCCTTGGTTAAGAAAAGTTCAAGTTCTAAAATATTAAATTGGATGTTAGAGTCACCTTCATTTATTGTACAGGGCTCTATGTAAAAAGAAGGCTCCGGGGCGCCTGGGTGGCGCAGTCGGTTAAGCGTCCGACTTCAGCCAGGTCACGATCTCGCGGTCCGTGAGTTCGAGCCCCGCGTCGGGCTCTGGGCTGATGGCCCAGAGCCTGGAGCCTGCTTCCGATTCTGTGTCTCCCTCTCTCTCTGACCCTCCCCCGTTCATGCTCTGTCTCTCTCTGTCTCAAAAAAAAAAAAAAAAAAAAAAAGTTAAAAAGAAGGCTCCACTTCTGCTAGTTTTCTGTCTGGCCATTTATGGTTGTGTTTTTTTTTTTTTGTTGTTGTTGTTTGTTTTTGTTTTTGTTTTTGTGTTTGTTTTTGTTTTAAGTCAGGAACCAAAGAAACGAAGCTGGTCTTTCCAGGTTCGATGACTGTGATATGTTTCCATGTTGACACAAGTTATGTGATTAACTTTAGTGCATGAGGACACGCTCCTCCTGGAAAGGAGGAAGGGATCACTGTGCTCATTTTAAGACTGTATGCAACCTGGTGATAGCTCAATAAGAACTAAACAACTACAATATGTTTGCATTTTCTATGTGGCTTCTGGACCCAAAAAGCTTGAATGCGTATTGGCATATTTTATAAATGAGTTATGGGAGTAGGGAAACCCAGTGTTTTTCTCAGATAAAATCATTTCCAGGCCAAATCGTGGGGAAACTTGGTGTAATTCTCAAAATATTGAATATTATACTGTTATTCCAGCAAACGACTCATCTAATTCTTTTAACGTCCCTTTGAGATAAACACCAGAAAAGGATCATTAGTCCCAACTGCTTCAGGTAGAGAGGCTAATAGGAGAAACTTGCTCATCAAGTCCCAAATCAAATTTTAAAAGAAGGAACTTTCTTTGCACTTCTGAGGACACTTTATTCATGTGCTCATTCTCCCACATAGATAGTTAGGGCCAGGTGTCACCCCACAAAGCTACAGAGGAAAGAGAACATTTGTTAGAGAGTACCAAATTGAGACTTCAGAAGCTTCTTGCAATGGAAAAACAAAACAAAAATCAGATTTCTCCTAAAGTCGTAGAAAATGTGTAGGGGGAAAAAAAGGCAGGGAAAGGAAAGCAAGCATTTAGCAAGGTAGTGTAATGAGTCCTAGAATCAGACAGAAGCGAGTTCCAGCTCTCAACCAGCTGCTCAATAACCATGGTCCCAGGGGGACTGTTTAAACTCTCTTTTGCTTCTGTTAAAATGGGGGTGAGGGTTAAAGTACAAGCTCCCTGAGACCAGTGGGCAGGTGGTGTTGGTTAAATGACATAATGCATATTTAACAGTGCCCAGTGCATGACACACATTTCCAGGGCAATAAAGGTTATAAATGTTAGTACTTCAGTCAGAAATGGGACATTAACTTGCTATGACAGACACTGACTACTATGCTCCAAATAAATATTCACCATCTACAGGAGGAGAGTCGGCCTCCCATTGGCTGAGTCAGTTAAGATATTTACAGTATTTGAAAGATGCTCTACCTTCTAATCCGTGCCAAGAGGTCAACAGTGATTGGTTCTTCTTTTGCAGACCTTGAGGTATGCAGAAAAAAAGACCAATATTAAAACATTATAGGTTCAGAATGTTAAAAAAAATACTAAAGACATGCCACAAGAATTTATGCCAAAGCAAAGAGGAGTCATTTACAAAATCAGAGTCAAACTACCAAACATGATTAAGCTAAGCAATGTGAAGGTAATCCAAAAAACCTATAGTAAAACGTTTGCCAGACCTCTTTATAAATTGACTGAAAATTCTGGCCTGATATATGCTGCTTTCTCATTTGTTCTATAGAAACTTCTAAAATTCCAATGTACCAAGACTATTTTAACATTCTCTAGTATGAGCCGAACTATCTTGAATTTATCTGGTCTGATTATTTCCTGACTCTCAGAATAACTGAGCTCAGCTCATTCTTTCTGGAATAGTTGGAAGCAGCCTTCCTTCCTCTCTGGATCTCCTCCGGGTTCAGCTGGGAGGCATGGGGTTCCTCTTTGACTCAGCAGCTACCAATTAACCACCTCCTAAGAGCTCAGCAGTTGATCTCCTTTTTAAAGCGACCAGACAATCTTCCACCACTGCAATCTATGTTAAATAAGCTAAACATCTGACCACAATAACTGGAGGTTAAATAAACACATTTCTTCACAAGATTAAGGAAAATCAGGGTACTTAATACCAACTGACTCCAGCCAGGAAGCCAGGGACAAAGTCACAAGGCTTATATCCTTCAAGAATTCCTAAGTCACTATCATCACCACATTAATCATGTTGCACAATAGCCAATGAGTCCACTGTTCTCCACATGCCCTACTCTGAAATGTGTGTTGCTTTAACCAATGTCCCCACTATTTCCCACCCCAGTTTTTCTTCTCGCCATGTTAATTTTCTCTAGGTTACTCTCGATCAGTAAGAACCTCAGCAGCAATTTTCTGTTATTGGCTTTGTGTTTCACTCTACGTTTCATTATGCCAGATAATAACTACAGAAATACTGTACGGGATCCAAATCACATATATGGAACACAGGGATAGAACATTTGGGAATTTGCTCCTTAACATATGTGGCCCAAGACATGGGGCCAGATTTCTTCCCTGACCACTTGGGATGGCCCAAGTAATATGCCCTCTAAATTTAGAACATGAAGTTCATCTTTAGTTTATCAAGACAATACAAATGCCTTTCTAAACTTAGCCAAGTGACTACAACTTTCTGAGCTGCACATACTCTTCTGTAAAGCAATCCCACTAAAATTGGCCTTTATCGCATACACAGGGGTAACCCTCTCAGGGCTTTCGTAAGGATTAAAAGAGAATACTTGACAGAGTACCTGAGAAATGGTGAGTATTCAATAAAGATTTGCTATGAGCAGCAGCAACCATTATCTTAACTTGAAGAACTAATCAGATTGGTGAAATTTTTAGAGGTCAAGTGACACTCATCAAAGGTGGAAAGCTCATAGCTTTTAGCACAGCAGATCTACCTCCTGACATCTATTCTAGAGAAATAATCTCATATGTAATCCAAGGGGTATATGAAATGCCATTAACATGATCCGTTATTTGTTAAGAGAAATACAACTCACATAACTTAAATGTCTGCTATTGGTAAAATTCTTAAATAATCAATATTGTATTAGCACAATTCAATAATACCATGCAACAGTAAAAAAGAAGAAGAATCTACATGAATTCACATGCACCAAACATCTAAATGTCTTGCTAAGGGGGTGGAAAAAAGCATGTTCAGAACAAATTTATAGCATGACATAATTTGTATTTGTGGGAGAAAACACTAAAGTGCAGCATATCTTACCACATATATTCCTATCTGATGATTCTTCCAGGAGCACATGGCCCTGTCTAATGCACAGAGGCAGCCATAGACCTCTGGTTAATGCCATTGGGAAAGAAGGTCTCGCCCTCTGCTGTGGTTTAAGCATTTCTTGACTCTTGGCTATCTTCGCCACCTTCTGGAAGATCCTGGCCAAGAACGAAACATACTTAGAGAAATGTCCAGATGAAAGCCTGGAAGGGAGATTTCTGATGACTAAAGCACCAGGCTCCAAAGGGGCTTGAAGGTAGGGATGCCTTTTGATGTGGTTATAGAAGTGGAAACCCCCTCAGCTCTGGGGTCAGTGGGGTCCCATTTGTGTTATTCACTTGCAAATGAAATACACTCAGGCTTCCAGCTCCTTTCTCCTTCCTTTACACCAATGGTTTTTAAACATTTTTTAGTTCTACATTCAAATAGAATTTTACATAAAAGCCCAGTAAATCCAGCTATGCACTGAAAAGTGAGGAGGAATGAGATCACAGACCTCAGAACCCTTAGCCAGCAGGGATGGGGCACTGCATTTCAAACAGTGCTTTCAGAGTACGTATCTATGTTCCCCTAGACAAGCCAATTAACCTTCCAATGCCTCGATTTCTTTATCACAAATGGGAATAATAATATGTTCCTACCTACCTTTTAGGTTTTGATAAAATAGAAAAGAACAGCTCTTAAGGCATTTTAGAAAAAAAACGTACAGCTTTTTAAAATTAAAATCCTTGTTCCGGTTTTGAATCTGAATCCATAACAAAGAATCATTAACCTTAAAATGCACCATATCAAGCAAAGAGATGATAGCCTTCAAAACTTCACAATGCTATCAACCCTCAAGTACAGCAGACTCGTAAGCACATCCTCTGTAACTATGCATGGAACAACCACACTAAATAAATTGTGCTGACAAACCAGTTAGCCACAGATCTCCTGCTGTGGTTTAGAACTTGTACCTATAAATTTCATTCTGTCTTTGCGTCTGGCGTAATCATTTTCGGCACTGTACTGGGCAAAATTACCCAGGAACTCAACAAAAACAAGAACGATGAACCAGAGTGATAATCATGAATAACTCTCATCTGGCAGGAAGGGGCCTGATAACTGAATTCTAAAACAGACTCACATAATCTAGACTTCTAAAGAACCTTGGAAATCATCTAGAGCCATGCTGGCAAATAAGTGTTCTCTCTTGTGCTCACTCAAATTTCTTGGTGGTATTTTTCAAGGCCATCCTAGGACAGTGTGAATGGTTTGAGATTGATTGGAACTATCTGCTTTTGGCATGGTAAGGGAGAATTGCAGCTCTCATGCTGTGTGTATGGGTCAGTTCAGACTTCCACTGTACTAGTGGGGAGGTGATGACTGACCATTATACAGTGATGCAGCTGTGGTGGGCTCCATATTACAAATTCTGCAGCAATCTCCAAATAAATGTGTTAAAATATGTGTGATGGGGGCGGCTGGGTGGCTCAGTGGGTTGAACAGCCAGCTCTTGATTGTGGTTCAGGTCATGATCCCAGGGTCATGGGATCGAGCTCCATATTGGGCTCCACTCTGAACGTGGAGCCTACTTAAAGATTCTCTCTCCTGCTGCCCCTCTCCTTCACTTGTGTGCTCTCTCTCTCTCTCTCTCTCTCTCTAATTAAAAAAAAATGAGCTAGACTTCCCAACTCTTTTCCCAAAAATGCCAGGCTCTTCAAAAATTTTTTTAATGTTTATTTTTGAGAGACAGAGACAGAGTGCAAACAGGAGAGGGGCAGAGAGAGGGAACCACAGAATCCAAAGCAGGCTCCAGGCTCTGAGCTGTCAGCAGAGAGCCCGATGTGGAGCTTGAATTCATGAACCATGAGATCATGACCTGAGCCAAAGTTGGATACTTAAACAAATGAGCCACCCAGGCACCCCTCAAAGACCCCAGGCTTCTAATACATTCCTCTTCATCATCTGTCATCCTTCAAATCAAGAATTAAGTTAAGCAAAGAGGGAAAAAAAGGAATCTGCAAAATAATCAAATTTGATAGTAGGAAAAAATTTTTTCAGGGAAATGTTGAGACTTCATTTGATGATTGATGATTTAATGATTGATGATTCTCAATCATTAAAATCTAGTCCAGGCAAATCTCTGATAAGCACCTAAGGAAAAGCAAAAAATCCTTTTCTCATATCCCCAGAGAGAAGGACTTAGGAATGGGTAGTATCATAGGTCCTTATTGTCACAAGTTTTTATTCAACCTGCGTGTTTCATTTTGGCAAATGTCTTACAACATTGACTTTGTCGTATGAAAGGTACATGTTCTCCTTTCCCAGATGAAACCAATAGGGAAACTGAAGGGATCCCATGGGGGATTGTTTTGCTCCTTTTCCTGCTTCTGTTGTTGTAAGGACCTAAACTCTAACTTACACACACCTTGTAGGACATCTAATGTATGTCCTCCTTGTAAAGGGCAAGGAATTAATGATTTCCTTGGAGTCTCCCAGCACAGCGGATAAGGAGTGACTGGGTGGCGTTGTCATGAATGATTTCATAGACCACTGACTCACCAAGACCCCTGGCTCTGGGGTATAAGTGACTTATGGAGGACACCTAAACACTTTGGATGTGTAAGAAGACATCCACTGAACCACAATCCTCAGTAAAAAGTACAGTCCCCAGCAAAGATAGAGACTCATTCTTCTTTCCTTTCTGAGTCTCCCAGAAACTCTGTATCTGTATTCTCTCTTTGCCTTCAATAAACTCTGCTCTCACTTCCTCTCTGTTTGTGTTTGATTCATATCCTGTGTAAAGCCAAGGACCCTCCTGACTGGTCCTTGGGACCTGGCCTGGATCACTGGACCCAGTGAGTCTGCATCCAAATGATGCTCTTTCCATGAAGACATAAAGTAAGAGGAAATACTGTATTAAAATCATAGGAAGAACAGCCCTCCAAACACGCAAAGCAATCAAGTCTTTCTGACTTTCTTGAAAATCATTAACGAGTTGTGGGGTGCCTGGGTGGTTCAGTCAGTTGCCCAGCCAACTCCCGATTTCGGCTCAGGTCATGATGCCAGGGTCGTGGGATCAATCCCTGTGTTGGGCTCCACACTGAGCATGGAGCCTGCTTAAGCTTCTCTCTCTCTCTCTCTCTCTCTCTCTCTGCCCTTTCCCCCCGCACACTCTCTTTCTAAATTTAAGTTAATTAATTAATTATTTAACAAGCTAATGAGTCTTTCTTGCAGTCCTTGTGGTGGTCTTCTTCCCTTCCTTCCATGGCCCCAAAACTTTCTAAGTATGTATTTTCTCCATTGCCATGATCTTTAGGCCATACTTCTCCCTGTCAAGATCTGGTCCCATATTATCCCTCCAGCCTCATGTTTCACACCAAGCCACCTTCTGTCCCTGCCCTTCCACAAAAAACTGCCTAAGAGGCTTACCAGAGTCAGCAATTATATTTTTAGTTGTAGGATTTGATGTTTACCATCTTTCCATCTAGTAGAGTAAAATGTTCCATGATCCGTGTCTTTAGTTCAGTAAATATTCAATGAATGGAACTAGACTATCCCTCCAAAAGCCCTGCTAGTTTCTGTCTCTGGGCTGTGATAATGCTGTCTGCATTCAATTTTAAGTTCCACAAAAGAAAGGAGTACATAGCTTACCCCTTTTTATATTCTCCCAATTAGGCACTCGCTTTTTGCCACATCAGCTTCCCCACTTTTGCTCACACCAACAGATCACACAGTTTTGTTCTAGTTTTGTTCTTCTCCCTCTTGCTGGAGCAAAACCACAACAAAACAAAGCGAAAACAAAAATGTATTATGGAGAACTGTTTATAATGAAGTCTTACAACGAAGCCAGGAGATCCTTCATTTTTAACTGTTTGCTTTAAACATTTTTCTGGTGATTTTCACCTTTCATCCTAATCTCAGTCGTATCAAACCCAATACATGCCTGGCTATTTTTTCACTTAAAAAAGAAAGCAAGCAATCAAGATATCCTGCCCTGTCTAACATTAGACAGATACTGTGTTTATTCTTAAGGATTTAAATAAATAAATTATACGCACACATACACAAAGCAAACAAACATAAATAAATAAAAAAATGTACCCTGCTTTTAATAAACAGTCAATGTAATTTGTAGGAACAGTAAGAAATAGGCCCTACTCTCAAGAAACAAACATTCTAACTTGTAAGGGTAAAGTCACAATTAAACAGACACAATAATGTGTCACAGGTGGTGTATCAGATATGCAGGCAGGGTACAAAGAAAGGAGAGGCTTTTATACCAACGGGTCAACACAAGCTCAGGAGAAAGGATGGCATTTGTTAGGGGGTCTTTCGAAAGGCAAAGGAAACTCACAGGTCTTGGAAAGAAGGGGATTTTAGCCCAAAGAGAAGACTGAGCATTTGAGTAACTTCAGGTCCTTCAGCATGGCTGGAGAATGAGATGCCAGGCTTTGAGTGCTGTCACACAATGTTAGGAAGGACAGTCGGTGGCAAGTTAAGAGTTGGGCTTTCTTCTATCATGGAGAACCACTAGAGGGGAGGAACCCAAATAGGTTTTTGTTGGGACAGTGGCTACCAGCCCATGTGTGCATGACATTTCCATGTTTCGTACACTGGGACTCTGGTCTAAAATACCTCATCCTATTAAACAAGCCCTAAGAAATTGGAAGTCCATTTAAAGGGGCCCAGTTAACAGCCCCTTGTGTTCTTATGTAAGTATTCTGAAGTTGGTGGGTCTCATGGAAGTGCTCTATTTTTCCCAGATTCCCTGAAAATAGGAGATTATAGCTGCCACTACTGACCAGAATGAAAAGGTCAGTAAAATGAATCTGACCTTTCCCCAAGTTCCTACTGGAGAACTGGGAGACATTTTCAAAGTATGCAATATCTGACTTGAAGTCCATATTTGTAGAGTCTTATGGGGCATGAACAACTTTGGGCCCAGCCATGCGTACTGGTTTTCAATTCGGCTTATCGTCAATTGTCCACAGAAAGGAAGAAGGACCAACCAACCCTGGAGGCAAAGTACATGGTGTCCCTAAGGCTCACCTTAGTTTTAGGAGACCAGGGCAATGGTTTAATTTATTTCGAAGTCACAAGAAAAAATAAATAAATTTTAGCTCAAATACAATGTTCAAATAAACAACATATATTTACCTTTATATCAACTCGGTCATAAAAAGTGATTTTAATATATTTTTATAGGGAAATGGGCTCCAAAGGAAAAGTGACTGGAGCCCATACAAGTCCATATGCAGCCCAGAAAGAGGGTGAGAAAACTCAAGAAGATGGAAAGAGTCTTTACGTTAGGCACCGGCACATATCTTATTATGTATGCCAGGGGTGTGAAAGAAGACATATTTATTATTCCGACAGGAAACAAAGAATCTGAAAAGAAGAAGGACTTTGATTCCAAGGAAGAAATCATTTGGATTTCTAAATTCCTGTATTAATTGCTGGGATTTAAAATCCTTCCAGAAAATGCAATCTTTAATTAGGACCAGTCTCCCTTGAGGCCGCACAACACTTCGGACAACCATTTAGAGTACAAGGTGCAAGAAAGAACATTCAGCCAAGAAGTCTCGGTATCTGTCAAACAGTCCGTAAACCATGATGGTGGCTGCATATTTGAATTTCATAAGATTTCTGGAAAAGGCCCATCTGGCATTCACTTTTATTTTAGCTAGAACCCAGATGTCAGCAGAACAAATAATTAAAAACCAAAATCAAAACTATTGTAGGTAATGTCAATAAGCTTACACGATATTTTGCAAATCCTCTACTCTCAGCTTGTCTATATGCTACTGACAGGTTCTTATTTTATTACCAGAGCTCTGATTCAGTCACAGTTCTGTCTGAAACTTCATTAAGAACTGTCTGCATTTTATCCTGAAAACGTGTTATTCTGATAATCAGAAAAAATGTTAATATATATATATATTATATATAAGATCTTATATATATATCTTATATATATATGAATATATATATAAGATATAATATATCTTATATATATATCTTATATATTTAATATATATTATATCTTATATATATAATATATATCATATATATAATATATATCTTATATATATATAGATACAATATATATCTTATGTATATAATCTTATATATATATATAAGATATATATATCTTATATATATAATATACATAAGATATATATATCTTATATATATCTTATATATATAAATATATATAAATAAATATATATATAAATATCTTATATATAATATAAGATATATAGAATATATATATCTTATATATATATAAATATATATAACTATATGTAAATAAATATTTATATATATATAAATATCTTATATATAATATATATATCTTATATATATATATTTTTTTTTTAAGTTGCTCTTATATTCTATTTCTCAGACTGGCATCCAAAGCCCTTCAGAATTTGGCCACAAGGAAACTTGATGCTTCTCTTTCAATGGTACCCAACTATTTCACTGCACTCTAGCCAAAATGGATCATTCATTACTTCAGTGCATTGCCAGTACCTTCCCAATGTCATGTCCTTGCTTATGTTGTTCTCTGTGAATGAAGCCCAATCTCCTACACCCCTATTCTGGGTTGTTTCTCTTTTCCAAAGCCTTTGGACACCGTGCTAAACCTCTCTTATTGGCTTGATTATTTTAAACATTGTTTTAACTACTTTTATGATTTCCTATCTTCCTCATTACACTGAAAATCCATTAGAGGGAATGGGCTATTAGCACCAAGCACTGCATCTGACTGGTACGCAGTCATGCCCAAGGAACTCTTCAGTAACAACACAAAAAACCTTAGCATACCATCTCCCTGTCTTTCCACCTTTTCTGCCTTACTTTCCTTCATAGCACTTAACACCAACTGAAATAGTACAGCGTGCATCTCTGTGTTGTCTTTTGATGATGAGTGAGCACCGCAAAAGGAGGAGCCTGCCATTTTGTTCACTGTTGTATGTCCAGTGCCTAGGGCCTCGCCTGGGGTGTACTATTTGCAAAGTAAATGTTTTTTGAATGAACTGACTAACTGACAGGGACTCAGAAATAAATATTTTAGGGAGTATGTGAAGATGGAAAGTATCTCATGACCTTTGGAATTGACCGATATCCTCTACGTAAGTTAAGTACAACTTTTCATACCTACTTAGAACATAGGTGAAAGAGTGTTATTTGATAGAGTAGAAAAGTATATCTGTATTAGGTCTAAATGAAAATCCATAGAAGGGACATAACCAGCAAACAGAGGGACAGGTTTCATGGGGGGGAGGTATTTTGATAAAGCCACACAAGATCACACTTAGTAACAGAGACTCTGTGTTTGAAAAACCTATTGTAGGACTCTTTAAAAAGGGCAAAAAAGCAACAGAAATCATCAACCCAATGAAGATTACACACTTTAAGTATTTTAGAAGTCTGTAGATATTGAGCCTGTGGGTCAGAGAGCCATATTCATACAGAGCAAAACAGATGGAATGATAAACTGCACCGACTTCTAGTATTTGGTAAGAAGAAGGCACTAGTAGCTCAGGGATATGTGATACCACTAGTTGGCACAGCAAAGGGATCCCTAGTTGCAAACTGAGCAAACACCTGCTGAATGTCTACTGGTGTCGGGGACTCTGCTGGGCACTAAGTGAACGATACAGAATGAAACAACAGTGTTCATACCGAATTTACAATCTAGACTCCTAGTGAACTATTCTCTCCTTCCTGGCGCATAGAAAACAGGACCTATCGGGTGTGAGAGAGAGGCATTAAAAAGACAAGGTGGGGTAGCTCAGAGAGGAGCAGGGGATAAACACTCCAGGGCAGGCGGTAAATTCAGCTGGTTGAACCCAAAACCCCAGTCATCTAAGAAGACACTGCCTATTTCACTTCTGGCTTAAAATCTGTGGTAAGTAAATGCTAAACCATACTCATTTTTACATGTCTATTAATAGGAAAACCCACCATCTAACATAAGAAAACTTTCCCCTTTGTTTTTAACTAAGCATTGAAGTTTATCTTTAATGTATTATTCAGGTTGGGCAATGATTAATTAATCAGAACCCTTTTGTACTGGGAGAATAGAACTAGGCTCTTGGCTAAATAACACCAGATGCTCCAAGTTAGATTCTGTCAAGAGGATGACAGTGTCAGACATTATTGTTAATTATGCAGTAAAAATTACAAGAGTCTAGAAATGAACCTGGATTTTTAGGAAAAAGATTTTTCCAGTACTTTTGGCATATGTAGGATGATGCTGATATCCCAGCCCTGACTAACGGTTTGCATGATGAGGGAACAATCAGTCAAAAAATGCAATATGCCTCAGCTTAGGATTCTGGCTTTAAGCCCATTTAATAAAGGATATTAGTATATGAAATTGTGTTTGTTGTTGCATAAAGTACGCATGTACATCCCAAGAGTTTCAAGAAACCTGGCCCATTAACACGTGCTCCTGTGGGAAGAGGCCTAAGCAACCAGAATCTTTAAGTTTTAAAAACTAGCCTAAGGGAGAGATTTAGTCAAAACAAATATATTTGTTAATTAATCTCTCTGAATCTTAGATATTGGTAGATTTGGCTCAATAGCTGATGCTTACATATAAGGGTCATATATTTTCTTTTATTCTGCAACTTGCTATCCAGAGCTGACGGGCTTTCACAGAAAATGGCCACTTTTAAACACTTGACAGAGCAAATCCAATGTGAGCTATGAATCAATCAAATAAGAACAGGAGTATAGGCTTCAGCCATAAGGAAAATTCCTTTTCCACAATCAGGGGAGGTTGATTCCTATGAGGAGAAGAATCTAAGACATTGCTTTCTGATTCTGAAGGATGTATTTTGATTGCAGGGCAGTTCAATAGAAACCCCAGTGATAAAAATGCCACTCCATTTAGGCTTTATTTCTGGAACCTTCTAGTCCTGCTGAATAAAAGGAGGCACAGAATGCTTTTATTGGAACCTCTCCTCAAAGCTGAATTCCGGATAGAATTCAAAATGCCAAGAGTTCATCCTGTCAGCAGTTGAACCAGAGTTCCTGCGTGTATCCAAGAAATGGACGGATCGCTCAGTCCATTCTTGCAGTACAGGAGATGTGCCTGGGATCCTTCTTTTTAGAGCCAAAAGCACCACCTTGATTTACCTAAGGACTAGATAATGGAAAAGGTTTTAAAGGTGAGACAGCAAAAACTCTCTACTGGGCCAAAGAAGAGGACGGTGAGTTTTGCATCATTCAGGTATCCTCCTTCCCTCCACATTTCTACAACAATCTCAGTGAGCAGTGCTCATTCATTCACGTACCCTTCCAATCTTTTAGTCATTGAATCATTTAACCTATACTATGTGACGGTTTCCACATGAAATAAAGGCTTGTTTGTTTGTTCCTCCCTGCCACAAATAACCACTGATCACTTATTATGGGTCACTTTTAGGTACTAGGCATATGGCAGTGAGCAAGAAAACCAAAGGCACTGTTCTCAAGGAGCCTGTAGTTTAATGGATGGCAGCACACAGGTGAGTGAAATAATAATCGAGAAATTTTCAGGGCGCCTGGGTGGCTGTCAGTTAAGTGTCTGGCTTTGGCTCAGGTCATGATCTCACTGTTCATGAGTTCGAGCCCCACATTGGGCTCTGTACTGACAGCTCGGAGCCTGCTTCGGATTCCATGTCTCCCTCTCTGTCTGCCCCTCTCCCACTCATGCTGTGTCTCTCTCCATCTCTCAAAAATTAATAAACATTAAAATTTTTTTTCAAAAAAGTAATTTTCACACTTTGGCTGGTGTTGCATTATAAGGATAACAAAACAGGGCACAGTGATACAGAGTACCTGA
Source organism: Leopardus geoffroyi (assembly GCF_018350155.1). NCBI lineage: Eukaryota > Metazoa > Chordata > Mammalia > Carnivora > Felidae > Leopardus > Leopardus geoffroyi. The sequence goes on from NC_059334.1 coordinate 65,509,222, forward strand.
AAACCTTTCCAAGGAGCTAGGATTTTGCCCAGCCATGAAAATATCTGGGGGATGGCAGGAGACAGCAACTTTCCAAGCCCCGAGCTGTGAGCCATTATGGCATGTTGAAGGTAAAGAAAGTTCAGCATGTGGCTAGATTACTGAAAAGGAACTTACAAGAAGCTCACAGCGCTGAGGTTCTTATGTGTTTCTAGCTGTCTACATCATTAAATACATAATGAAAGCTATAGACTTTCCCCAGAAAAACACCCAGCCACACACCGAATATTTGGTATATCATCTCAGAGGGTTTGTGGATCCTTTGAAGCCCTATCTATATATTTACTAGAAACTCATGGACTCTTGATATAGAAGAAAGAACAATTTGGGGGGTTATGATGCTGCACTTAAAATTTGATTCAACCAGTCTGTATTGAGCTACATACGAGTACCAAACATTTTCAGATACGTAATTATTTTAACATGTATGAAAGGAGCTAAGAATCCCAGATTCAGTAAGTTGTTCAAAACCTGCTAATCCATGAAAGGGCTGGAATTTGAACCCAATTATTTTGAGGCTAATCTTCTGTCTTGCCAGCATTCTCTCCTTGATTTAGAGACTAAGGGAATTGTGGCCACAGACTTTTCAATGACATAAGTCACCTCTGTGCTCTGCCTCACTTTGGTCTTCTGGACTACTGATATTGCATAAAACTGCTTTACAAAGTCACCCTAAACAGACTTGTAGTTCTAGCTCCTGCCTGGCTTGGAACCTTTTTTATTCATGCTTCAATTGTTGCTTCCAACACCTACAAATTTAGTATCATCTGCAGGTTTCATTAGCAAGCTGCTTATCACAGCTCTTCCAGTCATTAATGGAGCTGTTAAATACCTCTGGTCCCTAACCCACCCCTGCAGATACCTGCTGGTCACAGGACAGACTCATTTATCATTTCTCAGCAGTTGGGAATCTATGAACAACCTCGGACATGGGGATGACATTTTAGTCCAAATCAAGGATCATTTTCAAATTTCAAGATGTGTCCAATGAGTTACATCTCAGGTAATCAATCCCAAGGGGTAGGACTTACTGCTTCTAAAGAAAGTGACCATATGAATTAGCAATGAATAGGGGCGCCTGGGTGGCTCAGTTGGTTTAGCATCAGACTTGCGCTTAGGTCATGATCTCACGGCTCGTGATTTCAACCCTCAGGTTGGGCTCTGTGCTGACAGCTCTGAGCCTGGAGCCTGCTTTGGATTCTGTGTCTCCCTCTCTCTCTGCCCCTCTCCAGCTGGCTCTCTCTCTCTCTCTCTCAAAAATAAATAAACATTAAAAAATTAAATTAGAGGGGTGCCTGGGTGGCTCAGTTGGTTAAGCGGCCGACTTCGGCTCAGGTCATGATCTCGTGGTCTGTGAGTTCAAGCCCCGCGTCGGGCTCTGTGCTGACAGCTCAGAGCCTGGAGCCTGCTTCACATTCTGTGTCTCCCTCTCTCTCTGACCCTCCCCCATTCATGCTCTGTCTCTCTCTGTCTCAAAAATAAATAAACGTTAAAAAAATTAAATTAGAAATGAACCAAGATGTTTTCGAAAGGGGCACTGTGAATAATTACCCAGAACCACAGATGTACACTGAAGCTCTCCAGAACAACTTTCGTGGATGTATGCTCACTGTAGTTGTCTGTATCTTCAGATTCAAGTACCATTTACCGAGCACCCACTATTGGCAAGTATAAACACATCTAGAGATATGGAGAGATGGACAGATAGATATCACCTCCTTAAAGGATAATGCAAGGACAGACACAGAATTCTAGCCTCTGCAATCACAGGAGAACTTTTCGAAACAACAGTATAATTGAAATCCTGAATCTGCCCCTCGCCTCCTGTGCATTTGTCTTTGCTTGTCTCTGTGAATTATTTTCTGGCCACTTGTCAACTTCTACCCTACAATGGGCTTTTTTTTTTTCATCAAATTTTGTGGATTATATTCTAGTAAAATAGGCCTATTTTAGAACATTAGTGATAGGAAAAGACCTGAAATGCATGGTTGCAGAAAATGATTTTTTTCCCAAATGAACTCTATTGTTCCAATAGTTTCCCAATTGAACCCATCACAAACAAAGGAACTTTCAGCATTTTTACTGAAACCCATGTGGCTCACTATTATTCTAACATAATCATAATCAGTACAAAGTAGGAGTCAACTATTATGTAGGTATGGTGAAATCTTGAGGCAATGACATGTGTAGCTTGGGAGCACATTTTCTCTGTGCACGTAAAAGCTTACAGATATAACCCATTGCTTTTTCTCACTTACAGCCACTCAATCATTCACTCAGATGCTAAAGAAACCCTGTCCCAAGCCAAATTCTCTTATCTAAACTTTTTAATTTTGATTTCCACTAGCAGAGGCCTGATGCATTAGTCTCTTCAAATATGTACCCCCCTTACACACTTAAATTTTAAAACTCATACTTCCAGGGAAATCCACTTTACAAATTTATGATTTATTATATTAAAATAAGAACAGCTTTTAGCAGGTTTCTGCCATTACTGAAAGCCTTTAAAAATCTCTGCTTCTGAAAAAAATGCAGATCACATTTTACCACAGGTAAATGAACTTGGACAGGCAAAGGTGAAGTATGTAGTTGAATATGAACTGCACAGTGAGCCAGATATGAATATTTATCCTTCACCGTTTGTGTATTTTTTTCCCTTGAATCAGAAAAAAATACTTTTAGTCAAGTGACTCCAACTGAAAAAGAAGGTTGTCTTGCAACTTTGCAGAGCCATGATATTTAAAAACACACTTGGATAGCGTCAGAAAGTCCTCCTACCGAGTTCACTGAAAATGCTTGTAAAAAAATCTGCTTGGAGCAAAAAAGAAGAGGTAAATCAAATGATTCAGAAGTCGGATAGGTTTCACTGAAAACAAAGCTAAGCAGCAATCCTGGGGTCTCGTAAAGATTCTGGTGTCTTCCTGTCACATGTAAGTGCCTGCAGTTGCTTCCATCAGTCCCACTGCACATAACTTGTCTACATTTATGAAATGCATGCACCTGTTTGGAAAAGAGCAGTTTTACACAGAATCCCTGTGGTGTGCAATCACCATTCAAATCAGTAGTTCTCAACCCTTGTTGCACTTGAGAAGCCCTTAAAGGAACAAAAAATGTCATTACCTGGCACCTGCCCCAAACAGATTCCAATTTAATTGGTCAAGAGTGGGGCCTGGCTATTGGAAATTTTAAAGCTCCCCAGGTGACTCTGATATCCATCAGGCATTGAAGACCTCTCATATAGCTGATATTTATTTTGAAATGCCTCAACAAATGGTTCCAGAAGGATACACAATATGGTGCAGAGAGAGGAAATGGGAAGTGGAAACCTCACAACGGGTAAGAGGCAAGTGGAAAAGTGAACAACAACTTACGTAATTTCTTTTTTTAACTTCAGTATCTTCACTGTGATGAATGGTAAGGATATAGAGATGAGCAGATCCAGCCAAGGGCCCTGAGACAATAGAGAACTCTAACTGTGATGACTTCTGAAACATAAACGGTGGGTGCTACTGCGAGAGCATGTAATTGGAGGCTGTGGCTGGGAGATGTCCTGACGAAGTTTCAGTTGAAGTTCAAAGGAGGAGAACAAATGGGTGAGGTGGAGAGGGGATGATTCCAGACAGAGAGATCAGCATGTATACCTTACCCGTGCAACAGACACAGTGGGGAACATTTGGTGGACAGGAAGAAGGAAAGTCCAGTTGGAACTGAGTGCAAGAAAGAGATTTTACCTGGGAGTCAAGGATAACCAGGGAAATGTTACATTCACAGCCTTGCTAAAAGACTAACATGACAACTCAGGGCATGGGGTGCAATGGATAGGCTAAACGCAGAGAATTCTACTCCCTCAGACATTTATTAATCAATGGCCAGGTGGCAACTGCAGGGTAGGAGCTATGCACTGGCTAGAGTGTGCGGGGGAGTTGTCAAACTCAACCCTAACACTTAGGTAGGAAATACTATCCAACTTGAGCAAATTATTTACTACATCTCTTCGCTTTGTCTGCAAAATGGAATAAAGAGTAGACTCTCCTCCTAGTGCCTTCTAAAAAAAAGAGCAGGTGAGATCACACTTGCTGAGCCCCTGTCATGACTCTAGGCCCAGTAAGTGTTAGCTGCTCTTTTTTTTTTTTTTTTAAATAAATGCTTATTTATTTATTTAGGGTGGGGCAGAAAGAGCGAGACAGAATTCCAGCCAGGCTCCATGCTGTCAGCACAAAGCCTGATGTGGGGGTTGATCTCAAGAACCAAGAAATCATGACCTGACCCAAAATGAAGAGTCAGACACTTATCCAAATGAGCCGCCCAGGCATCCCAGTGTTAGCCATTCCTATTAAGATTCACAGAACCTACCATGTAGTCAGAGGCCAGACGTGAGCATGGCTACCTTGGCTCCAAAAGAGAATGCGCTAAGGACCATGGAGGAGCCAAAATAAAATGCACAGAAATAAAGGAAATTGCTTCTGAATCACTGGCCCAGAGAAGAATTCATGGGGGTAAAGATGTCAGAGGGAAACCTTGAAGAACAAAGAGCATCATCTTCCTGTTCCCATCTGGTTTATTTCACCCATATCACCAGTTCCTTCATCCCCGTTACCTTCTGTGTTCAAAACAAGAGCAAAGCACTAGCATCTTTTCATGTGAAGCCAGGATGCAGGAGAGAAGCAGAGGTCTGGCCCAGGGGAAAGAGAGGTGGACATAAAGGAGTAGTTGGTAAGTTCAATTTATACAGGCAAGATTTAATATGGAAGAGTGCTTGATACACGTCCAAAGATTTCTTACTTTACTTGCAATGAAGATGACTGCAATTCATACATTTTTATAAATTATAAAAAAATAATTAAAAAGCACTTTTTAAAAAAAATGTTTATGTTTGAAAGAGAGAGGGAGACAGAGCATGAGTGGAGGAGGAGCAGAAAGAGAGAAGGAGACACAGACTCTGAAGCAGGTTCCAGGCTCTGAGCTGTCCGCACAGACCCCGATGCGGCACTCAAACCCACGATCCGTGAGATCATGACCTGAGCTGAGGTCGGAAACTTAACTGATTGAGCCACCCAGGTGCCTCCCCCCAGAAAACACTTTTTAAAAGCAGTGTCCATCTTAGATTTTTACACTCCCCTGGTGGGCAGGGAAGACTGCTATCAGCACATAAGCGCTCTTGCTGAGGGTGCTCTGCAATGGTGACGACCTTGTTTATTAATACACAAAGTTCTGTGGGTTCTTTTCCTACCAGAAATAGCAATGACTTTTGGGTTCAAAGGGAAGACTTGCCCATCGGGGTGATAGGAGACAGGGAAAATTAAACAGCTAGACATTTCTAGTTAACATCTGGAGGTGCCTTGTGGTTGCCTCAGAAATAGGGAAGATACCAGGACATGCCTGGCACCAGTCTGCTGAGAGTGCAGCCCGCTTCAGTATAGGCCGTATCAGGACAGAAACAAGGAGATATGTTCTGTTCAAAGGAGTTGCTCTCGGACCCAATCCGTAACTCCCTTTTCTCTTCTGAAGGCTGAAGTCACCCGTGAGGGATTACTTTGAGAGATTACTCTTCTTTACACACCCCCTTTTGACAATTTGAGCTCCAGCCGTGGAGAAACAAAGCTATTTAATTTCAGAAACCAGTAGTTTCTTTATGACATTTGGCAGAAAAGAATGTTAGAAGTTGTGGAACTAGCTCCTTATAGACATTGGTTGTTACAGAGTACAGACGTCTGGGGGGCTTTAATCACAACAAACAGCCCATCAGCCATTATAAAAAATGTGCTCGGGAATGGGAAAGAACCTCATAAAAGAGCCTAGATGAAGTGATGTACTTGTATGGTTCAGTGAGCTGAACAATGGGCCAGGACTCGAGAGATCCCAAACCACCACCATGTCCTGGAAAAACAAGTCACTTACCAGACTCCGCTCTCTTGCCTCATTGGGAAAGCACAGGGCATGACCACTGTCCCACCTTGCAAGGCACACGGGAGGAGGGCTATGGGCCATCAGTCTGTGAGACACACATAAAACGTCCTGCCTCTGCCACTGAGCTTTTCATTTTAATCATTTTCTGCCAATTACTGGGAAATAGAACGATGTGCCATGCATTCTGGTGGCACAGAAACTTGAGTTTACGGAAGGAAATGACTCATGAGGGCAGGAGAAGACAGTCTCCAACCATATGCTCAGCATACAACCACTGACAGCTAATTCAAAGATGTATAGAAAGCAGAATAATGTTTCCCTTTTTCATCCAAATTATTTATAAATGACAAAGGGCAAGAAGGCAAGAAATAAGAGAAATAAATTGATCCAATTGGCTAATGTACTGGTGAAATTTACTCTTTCCTTACCCCAAATTTTTCCAGGCCAGACAGAAAACACTGGAGCTGTGTCTGCAATCTTACTATAGTCTTAGAGTGAATATCTATGGCCCAGTCATGTAGGGGAGGTTCTTGTCACTAAGAAGCCACAGTTAACTGGTATATACCCACAAATGAGATATTATAACTTCAGCTTATTATCATTTTCTACTTATGTCTTTTCTGTTTATCCCTCTTTCACCATGTGCTGGGTGGCTTTCTTGTCACTTTACGCTTGAAAACTTTAATTATCAGCTCCCTCACCCAACCTTCACTTTCCCCATCCCCACATTTGACCACTGACCCCTCTCTGTTCTAAATGTCATCATTAAGACTCCAAAGAACATGATTTGAACACACAGAGAAGTGGGGGAAAAAACACTAGAACTCAAAGGACCTGAAAAGGATGAAATCTCCATTGTTTACTCTCAAATAATCAGTGTATAACCACTTTATGAAACAGATGTATCCCCATAGGTTAAAAAAAAAAGCCCCTAAAATGAGTTTCTTGAACACAAATCTCAACCGTAAGTGATCATCATTATAAAGCCAGCCAGTGTATTCTTCCTTACACACACATAAACACAACTCACTAAGTTCAATTATGAGAAAACACAATCAATTAAGATAATGGTCTATCCTTCATATAACAGGCATTATACAACATTATCAGTCTCTGCCTCTTGGGAGTTATAAGTCATAGGCTCACCTTTCCCAATCCACACCCCCTGCAAAAGGGTCCAACTGCACTCTACTCCTGAACCCACACAAAGGAATTTTTTTTCATGTTTAATTAGAGTCAGGTGTCGATTTTCTGCCCATGAGCTGTGGCTGTCTTTCCCTTTCTTTCTCTCCCTGTCTTCCTCCCGCCCTCTAGAAATCCAGGTTCTTACAATGTCTGATAGAAATGAGCTTCAATATCTTATTTGCCCCCACAGATTCCACCATTAACAAGGGCAATAAAAGAAAAATATATTACATTTTAGATGACATTTGTTCTCAATTTACAAATGCCAAATTCTGTACAAATGTAAGATTACACGCTAATAGAAGTACACCACAATCAACACATTAATACTAATTCTTCTGCCAGCTCCCTTCCTCAAAGGTGTCCTTACCTGGTGGAAGAGGCAAGGGAAGCCGCCTGGGGCCTGTTTAATAAGGGCACTAACCCCATCCATGAGGGTTCCACCCTCATGACCTAATCACCTCCCAAAAGACTCACCTCCAAATACCACCACTTTGGAGATTAGGTTTCAATCTATGAATTATGAGGGGACAAAAATATTCAGGCTACAGCACCTTAAATGAAAGAAACCCATCTGATTTGCAGAACATTTTGGTTGCTTGTCGAGGGAAAAAGAGTAGGATCTTTGGCGATGCAGCTACTATGGCACAGGAATCACAACCTTCTGAGAGTGGAATGTGCTTGCTGGACCAAATTCAAAAGTGGGACATCGAAAGTCAACGTTTGTTCAACTCGACAGAGAAATAGGGATTTCCAGTTAATAGATATTCTGGCTAACAGGGGATTTTCATTTAAAGAGTCAACACGGGTGGCATTCAAAAATGCAGCATATGTTAGATTAAGAAACAATAAAATTATCTTTGACTGTCTTTTTTTTTTGGTGATTCAGAAAGCACTCCAGGTTGTTTGCTGTCTCAGGGAACAAGGACTCCCAATTCAGAATGCTTGGGTTTGAATCCCAGCTCTGCTACTTACCAGACTGGTCTTGAGCAAGTGTTTCACCATCTCTGTGCTTCGGGTTCCTTATGAGTAAATGGGGATAATAATCATGCCTCACAGGGAGATAAATTCATAGATAGAGAGCTATGCATGACACATGGGAACCAGAAAATAAACGTTAGCGGTCACACATGTTAGCAATTACAAATACTAAAGGTCTTTACCTCAGAGTGTGGGTTGACACAGAGTTTTGGTTCCTAATTCCGACTGCCTAAGATTTTATTCTCAAGTAGTACAATTTAAAGCACTACAAATTCGAATCTGTTTGCTATCAAAATGACATTGAAGTGAATGCAATTTTTCAACTTTTCACAAAAAATAGGGAAATCACCAACTGTAAAAGCACCCTGCTAACAGTGGTGCCCTGGATTTATTTATTTTTTTTTTTTTTCATGTGCTGAAACTCTTCCTCATCATGCATCTTGTGACAGAAAGCCAATAAGCCATTTTTATGTTTTCATTGATCTGAATTTGTTTCCTATGACTAATGTCTGTATAAAAATTCCTTAGCATAATCTAAATCATCTCTAACACAGAACATAAAACCTGTCTTTGTTGTTTTCTCATTGGAGCCTAGGGTTACAGGCAGGCCAGCCAATAAGCTCAAAACAAGGGACTTCACTCCACAGAGCTAGCTCCTAATATGAGGCCAGAAGCAAATCCCACGCACACATTATAAAGACACTCTTTCAGCAAAAGTGACAAATGCGAACAGTCTAGTTTTGCTGAAACCATGACATGATATGGCTATAGTTTCCCACACAATCTTATTTTTCAGTGTTTTCTCTTCCAAGATAAGGACCTTAAAACAAAAGCAATTACTTTGCTGTGTTTTACACTGTTTAAAGGCATTATCTCTGGTTGAGACAAAGCCTTTATGCTGCCTGATAACTGCTCAGATGGCAGAAGAGATGTTCAAATTCCCAGTAAAACAAGAAGCTCAGATTTCCTGCGAGGTCATAAATGACAATGAAAGGAAAAGTCTCAGAAACACTGTGGATGTCAGATTCAAGGACCTGCAGTCCTGCTGTTGTAAAGAATCCAGGGGATTCTGTATAAAGGATAGGCCTGTTTAGTGCTTTGACTATGAGCTTTATTATGAAAGGACCTTTGGAGCAGTCGGAGATGAGACAATAATGAGTTCTGTAAAATGAAAGGGACCTCAGAAGTCCATCTAGCCCACCCTCCTGCCATCAAGCAGACTTATGCTCCACAAGCCCAGACAATGGAGATAATACTTTATTTCAAGTTTTTGGATGTAAAAAAAAAAAAAGTAAATTAAAAAAAAAACCCCTCAGTAATCTACTCAGACTCTAGAGTAGATGCTCTACGAAATGAAATAAAATTCAATTATGAAGTATATTAGAATGCCAGAGATTTGATATTTGATTATCATGCGGGTCAAAGAATGCTTCTGACAAACACAGTGATCTTTAATTTATCATTTGTCCTCATACACAGAATCCTTACCAGTAACAGAACGCAGCTCTACTGTAACTAAAAGTCCCCTGCACCCTTGACACACACACACACACACACACACACACACACACACACACACACACCATCACACAGGAACACACAGTCACTGCAGTATTAAAATGTACACAGCAGGAAAGAAATGGCGACAAGGATGGCGAAAGTCTGAGTTCTAGCCCTGTCTTCTGCACTTTTATCCATCGGATTCTCAGCAATTTATAACCCATCCAACTGATTTTTTTTTTCTCATCTGTAAAACTTGGATAAAATGGTCTGAAGAGGGTTCTTGTGAGGTTACAATTAATTCCTGTATATGAAAGGCCTTCAAAGATGACAAAGTGTACATTGAGGTAAGTTTCTGTGCTATAATGTTTATTGTTGTGTACTTAGGGAAATCTCAGATGTTCCAGACCTGCAAATGTGAGGCTGCCCAACCTCCTCGGCCCTCTGTCCTCACACAGGGCGGTTCCCTCCTTCTGTGCCCCAGCATGCTTTCAGCCCTGGAACACCCCCTTTTGACCAAAGGCATCCCTTGCGTGATCATGAAAGGAGGTGCCCAATTCAATATCTGTGCCAACAACCCTTTTCCTTTACTTTGTCATAACTGCCACAAGCCCCAGCTCACAGTCTTCCCCTCTCTTTTGACATTTCTAATTATGTTTACGCTTAGACAACATGTTTTTAGTTGAAAAAAAGTTACCAAATATAACTTATTTCATTATTCTTTATTTCCTCGTATCATGGTTGTCTTTCTAGATTTTTAAGTGGCTTAAAAATCATATTTTAGTTCATGTTATATAATCAGTAGACCCTTAACCAAAGCCTTAAAAATGCTCAACAAATGGATACTGAATGAAGTACACACATTTCCAAACACACCTTCTATTTCGCTTACCAAGTTAACTCACAAAAATTTATCTTCTCTATTCCACTTAGATACATCTAAGAGTGAAAAATAACAGTAATCGCGCCTGACAAGTGTAAGAGCTATGCTAGTGATGTATTCCACCAAGAAAAAGGCAATTTTAAGGAAAATTAGATATAAAAATGAACCAGTTCAGACGCTCTACCAAGTAATCTAATGATACTCAACACAAAATTATACTACATATAGTAGCCTAACTCAGGCAATTATGTACACAAATAATCAAATGACAAAAGAAAACAGCATATTCAAAAACATCCATAATGGATGCTTATCATATGGAAAATAAATTTAATAAGTAAATTTCCAAGCAAATATCACTAGAATATCATGACAAAAGACTACATACCTAATTAAAATGCTTACTTCTAGCTTATTAAAGGCAAAGAATATGACTTTTAAGACCATTCATGGTATCTTTTTTGTAGTAAAACTGCTAATAAAGACACCATCCACTGGGTGTTTCAACGCCCCTTATGCTAAGGCCAATGCAATACGCTTCATTTAGATTGAAGTACAAGAGAAAAAAACTATTTGAAAAACCAACATCCTTCCCCTTATAAGATAGTAAAAGCTCCATAATTCACCGCTATCCTCTTTGCCTTTTTGTGGGCAGTTCAGAGCAAAATCGGGCCTCCAAAGTATTAGCTTTATTAACCTAGGTTCTGGTATAATTATTCTATCATTGCTTTAGTGATTTGGTTGTTTTATTTGATCCATATAACTTATTATTTCATTTTATCTATCATATTATGTAAGATACCTTAAAATTATTTTGGAAATAAGTAGGTCACGGTACATACATGCATGAATAATTGCAAATTGCAATTATTGTAATGCAATAGAGAAATACAGTAACAGAATAAGGTTTAGTCAACAATAACTATAAAACAATTATTAGAAGCTAATCTGAACCTTTTCCTTTTTTAAAATTTTTTTAACGTTTATTTATTTTTGAGACAGAGAGAGACAGAGCATGAATGGGGGAGGGTCAGAAAGAGAGGGAGACACAGAATCTGAAACAGGCTCCAATCTCTGAGCTCTTAGCACAGAGCCCCACGCGGGGCCCCAACTCATGAGCCGCGAGATCATGACCTGAGCCGAAGTTGGACGCTCAACCGACTGAGCCACCCAGGCGCCCTGAACCTTTTATTTCTAACCTTATTATTATTTCTAACCTTTACCGAGTTTTTACTCCATATCGGGCATTACTAAATGTACTTCCCATTTTGTTATATGAAGGAATCCTCACAACAAACCTGTAAAGTAGGTATAAGCAGCCCCCAGTTCCTCATCTATTGATAAGGAAACTGAGGCACAGAGAAGTTAAGCAATCTGTCCAAAACCACACAGCTTGCAGGATGCACATATCTAATTTTAAATGCAGGTTTAGTTTCTTAACTTAAAAGAGCTTATTACATTTATGACAGTAATAGTCCTAAAAGGAAATTGAATTTAATTTCTTCTGAAGTCAATGGAAAAATCGGGTCATCTCTTCTACCCTCACCTTATTTTTTTAAATCAATATTAACATTTTAAAACGTATTAAGACCTCTGTAGCATTGTTTTCTATTATTTTAATCACACTATTGCACAGTGAGCGAGGCACGTAGAGTTAACGTGAGGAGGGGACACATTTGGGTTATAATCAGAGCTAACTAAAGCCACTGCCTTCATTAAAATACTCATAAAAACAGGAGATGTTAAAACACCACAGGAATCTAAAACTATTCATAACCTACCTGCCACAGCTCAGGACAACTAGTCCAGCCTCGCTGGGCCATGAGGTCTGAATTTCAGGGTCAGGAAGATAGAAGTTAGTTGTTCAAACGCTCTAGAGAAACCGCCACAAAACGAAATGTGGCCACTCCATAAGCCCACGGGGACTGATTCGCAGATCACTTGGGTTTATGCCACGCCTTTATCACTTCCTTTTCCTTTAGTTAGTGCCCCTTCTCTCTCTAGTTCCCAAGAGTTCAACAAGGTCAGGGATAATGCACCTTAAAATGTGAAGTCGGTGGTAAGAACGTGTGAAGACCTAAGAGCTTTGTTGTGCTTTCATGTAGTGCTTTGGTTTTGATTTTGACTTTTGTTGTTTCAAGCAGTTCTTTCCGGTCAAGGGAAAAATTCCATAGAGCATGTTTCAAATTATACAGGAATAAATATGGTTCCATAAAATCAGACGTTCAGACAGTGAGAGTGGATGACCTTTCCTTGAGTGACTGCTAGACACTGGGAAGTAGCCTAGAAGGGGTGTGTGTATGTAATTAGTCTCACATATGTTTGTGTATATGTGTGTGTGTATGTTTCTATGTGTGTATACGTATATTTTTGTACATATTTATGTAAATGTGTGCGGGTAAATAATGAAATGCACCGACATATTAGGAGTTTTTTCTTATCAGTGGGAGAATGGGAGCTTTTGTGTTCTTCATATGATTCTCTATTTTCATGTTTCCTGAAATGAGTAGGCAATAGTTTAATAAAACTGCATATAAAAAACTTGTGAAAAAAATCATGACAGTTACATAGTATTATTATTTCTATGAGAGGAAAACATTCCAACATGACAAACAGCTAAGAAAGTTCTATAGAACTAACCATTTAAGACCATTTAAAAGCTGGTGGTCTTCTGGGGTGCCTGGGTGGCTCAGTCAGTTAAGCATACAACTTGGGCTGCTCAGGTCATGATCTCACAGTTCGTGAGTTCGAGCCCCGCATAGGGCTATGTGCTGACTCAGCCTGGAGCCTGCTTCCGATTCTGCATTTCCCTCTATCTCTGCCCCTCCCCCACTAGTAGTCTGTCTCTGTCTCTCTCAAAAATAAGCAAACACTAAAAAAAAAAATTTGTTTTAAAGAAAAAAAAAGCTGGTGTGGTGTTTTTTCAATTCTGGTTAATAACACGTAACCATGTGTACCATACGCAATCAATTCCCAAACACTAGGCTGTGTGACACTCATAGATGTTTAACATGATTTAGTATTGGTTTGATAATCTGAAAGGCAATCCAAAATCCCATGGCGCCTCATGGTCATAACAATACAAATAAATCCTCATTGACCATGAGTCTAAAGTAAGCCTGGCTATGAATTTTCATTTTTGCATTCTTAATGAAAGGAACTTAGCTTCATATGTTTGTTACCCCACACATTATAAACATACAAATACAGATGGTAAGATTTTGATACCAATCCTTAACTTTCTCATGCCACCATCAGGTACCTACATGAATTTGCAACTTCTTCCTCACTAATCCACATTCTAAATCAAAGATGGAAACTCAGTGGGATCATGCAAAAGTTAATGACGATAACTCTTTAGTTGCAGTGAAATCTGAGTGAATTTTACAATACTTGAAATAAATGAAGAAGGGAAGAATAGTAAGGAAACCAGGCTTAAAATGTTCAGTAGAGTTCAATACTTTCTAAACCTCACAGAGTTGAAAGACATTTATCCAATGATCTTCAATGTGTCCTCACGTTACCTCACTCCCTCCACTAACTAGTATTGTTTATTCACAAATGTTTACAATTCTTTTAGGCAGATACCTGTGGCTTTAAATCCCCCCTACCAAGCAGTTCAACTTATTTCTAACACTTAAATAATTACCTTGGCTAATAATGGAAAAGATTGAATAAACTACCAGCATCTGGACCTACCACCTTAGAATCCTAAAACTGGAAGGGCCATTAAAAATTATTTATACAGGGCACCTGGGTGGCTCAGTTGGTTGAGCATCTGACTTCGGCTCGGTCATGATCTCGTGGTCTGTGAGTTCGAGCCCCGCGTCGGGCTCTGTCCTGACAGCTCAGATTCTGTATGTGTTTGTCTCTCTCTCTGCACCCCTCCCCCCCCCCCCCACTCATGCTCTGTCTCTCTCTGTCAAAACTAAATAAAAATTAAAAAAAAAATTTTAAGTTATTTATACCTATCTGTCCTACCCCTGTCTCCCCTGACCCCCACAATCAATTGAAATATTTGTCCTGATTGATTTTAGGCCTCCAAAAGCCTGTTGCTCAAAGCTATACTTTTTGTACCTGAAGGAGAGAAACAGTGAAGAGAAGCAGATCCACTTTGGCTCATGGTTACCAGTTGTTCCCAAGAAAACAGTGCTTAGGGCAAGAAGTGATAACCAGTAAAGTGACCCTTCTCTGAAGCCTTCTCTCCATCCTGCCTTCTATTGAGCCCCAGTTAACGTAAACAGCCTGCTGCACCCTGACCTACACTTTATATACTGGAATTTATATTATGGAATCTCTTTGAAGATTTATATTACGTAATCTTTTTGAAGGTATGTTTATTGACAATCTATCCAGAAGCAGTATCTACCTTCCTGATCCTGCCTGTCCCCCGGCAGACACAAATTCTTTCCTCTTCTCTTGCTGACAGCGATCTTTTATTGCTGATGCACTGAGTTATATTTTTGTATAATTATACCATCTCTGTAAGCTCTGTTCATAAGACTTTATTATACACCTCCAGTGGTCTTGGTACAGATTAAAGGAAGTAGTAATTTTATAGTGCTATTTTTGCAAGTAGCTTCCATCCACCTTCAAGACAACCACAAAGTGTCGTTTACTATGATTCCCATTTAACAGAAGAAGAAAGTGAGTCTCAGGGTTCTTGCATAAGAACACCATCTAAATAGTGGGGAAGCAGAGTACTAGATCCAAATAAAGGCAGCATCACTTTGTTTTGAAATCTTATAAATGTCTGTAATTTGAATGAATATTCTCTTCCCCACCAATAAATCCTAAGAAGTTCTGCATACATCAGCATTCCTAACGAGCATTTTTTGACTCTAAGCCATAAGAATGCAGCAAAAGACAGCAATAAAAAGATCAATGGTCAACATTTAGTGAGTGTTTCAAGCTTCTAACGCATAATCTCATTTTAACTTGTCAGAAACTCTAAAGATGGGTACTATTATTTCCCTCATTTTACAAATACAAGAAAACTGAGACTGAATCTCAAACCTAGTAAATTACAGAGACAAGATTCAAATCCAACCTGTTTGATTTTCAGATCCAAAACTTAGCTATCACCTTCTTCTTATAATGAAAACAATTTTCCCAACCTTCATAAAGAAATTTCTCAGTCCTAGGGAGCCTGCACCTTTGAAGACAAGTGGAAATGTTCATGGTGATTAATATTTTTACGATTTTCTCCCTCCATGTCCTAAAGTTACATAAAATCAATCCAGATGGTTGATTTTCCCATTCTGTCTGAAACTGAAAGGGCATTGGTAGCTTGGAGTTCACCCCTAGGGTTCCAAGCATCATGAACACTTTCTACTGCCATTTAGGCAGGAAATAGCTCCTACATTTTACTCTCAAGTTTGCTCTGTACTCTTGGTTCCAAGAGCCTCAAATCCCTTCAGGCAGAAAACTATGAGCTGCTACCGTTTTTGTCATTCTTCAATCACTTTACCAAATAAAAATGTTTTTGAGTGAAATGAGAATGCGTATGCAAACCACCACAAGGAAATCTGGAAATATTTCTTAGGATCCTTACTTAGTCTTCCTTTTCAAAGGTAACAGCCATCTGAAAGTGAAGAGCCAGCCATCTGCTACAAGGCTTCACAAATGAATCTACTGGAGACCCAAGGCTAGAGAGAAATGAAGTTCAATGATCAAAAGTCATTTAGTTAATGCTGATTAGTCCTTGACTCTTACATCATAAGATTCAAAATGCCTACTTTGTTATATAATTTAATCAGGTCTGTCATTATTTTCTGAACACTACTGAAGTTTTTCTACGGAAGAAACTCAGGACAGGACTGACTCCTTTATTAAAGGTTAAGAGAGATTAAAGGAAAAAGAGTAAGTCATGTATTCCCAACTATTTAAGTAGAAGGGAAGGAGAAATGACAGGTGTTGACTTGTTGCCCCTGGAATATGAAACAAAAATCTGCTTCTGGCCACAGTGGGGCCCTCAGTAACATAACCTTGCTTGCCTAATTAGCCAACTCTAATACTGAAAGTGTGGCGTTAATACAGAAAAGTTGTAACACCTACTATGTTGGTAAAATTATAAAGAACTGATAGGGTAGCATGGTTTCATGTGAGCTGGGCAGAAACTCACAGTCATTCTGGAGATGAGGCAGTTTCAGGGATTTTAGCTGTGGGATTTTGATGTCATTCCCCCTGGATTGGGCCATTCATGGACTCATCAGCTCTATGAATGTAGCCTGTCTTCTCTCCTACCACAGACTGACACATTTTCCCTGGATCCAAGTCCAAATCTTGGGGAAGAAAAGTGGCCAGCTGGTTCAAGCATTTTCCCCAAGACCACAAGTTTCTGGCCAGTCTCTGGATGCCCATTTTGATGACATTTTCTGATCCTTGCCCAGTGCTCTGAGAGGTCATTTTGGCCTCCTAGACTTGCTCCTTCTGCAATGTGCAAGTCAAGAATATTTCCTTTGGAAAGGAGTATCAATCAGTCTAGCACTCCAAAACATCTTAGTATAATTTTTTAAAGGTTTATTTATTTTTGAGAGACAGAGACGGAGCACAAGCAGAAGAGAGGCAGAGAGACAGGAGACACAGAATCAGAAGCAGGCTCGAAGCTGCTGAGCTGTCAGCACAGAGCCCGAAGTGGGGCTCAAAAGCGTGAGCCGTGAGACCATGAAATGAGCCAAAGCTAGACACTCAACCAACTGAGTCATCCAGGCACCCCTCTTAGTATAATTTTTGTATGCATATATCAATAAGGTTTATGAAATGCCATGTGCCTTCTTAGGCACAGCAGATATGAAATCTGGTCCATAAATGCAACTATTTAGGAACTATTAGTTCCCTTATTCTATACAATATTTAATTCATCATTATGAGACACATGTCACATGGTACCTAAAAGCCACTGGCATCAGACTGACTACTGTTCAAATGCCCATTCTCTCAATTATTAGCTGTGTTACCTTGGAAAATTCACTCTACCTCTGTGGTCCTTTCTCAGTTTCCTTATTAGTACCATGGAGATAATAAAGAGCACCTACTTCAGAGAGTTGTGTTAAAAAAAGCATTATGTGTAGAGTGGCTAGAGAATGTCTGGCACAAGGGCACCTGGCTGGCTCAGTTGGTTAAGCGTCTGACTCTTGATTTCAGCTCAGCTCATGATCTCACGGTTTGTGAGATCGAGGCTCACATCGGGCTCTGCACTGACAGCATGAAGCCTGCTTGGGATTTTCTCTTTCGTTCTCTCTCTGCCCCATTCCTGCTATCTCACTCTTTCTCTCTAAATAAATAAACTTACAAAAGATGTCTGGCACATTTAGAGCACTACCTTAAGTGTTGGCTACGATGACGATGCTAATCATGATGCTTCTATGCCCCCAACCCACACAGCTGTCAAGAGATAAAGAAAGAAAGAAAGAAAGAAAGAAAGAAAGAAAGAAAGAAAGAAAGAAAGAAAGAAAAACAAGTAAAGCAAGCTTTTTGCTGCCTCCATGGCAAGCGTGGTACCGAATGATTTCTCTGGCTCTCTTATGACCCCATCCTCATTTCTTCTCCGAGATCTCACCACCATCACAATGGTATTGCTGAGAAACATAACAAGGACTGCCTTGCTTTATGGTGACTGTATTCCCCCTCCTCTCCCTCTCATCTCTAATCTGTTCTAGAAAAGCCTGTTACCACAAATCCTGACTCCATTCTGTGCTGGGGCTTTTGGAAAGAAAGGCCCGGAAGATCTGTAAAGAACATCTATCGTTTTTCCTACCAATTTCCTCAGAGAAGATTCCTCAGCAGCAAGCACACTGTGTGCTTGAGTTTGGTGAAGCAGGTACAAGGTACCGAGGAGAGACGAGAGTTTAATCCCTCAAATATTATCAAGCCACATGTGCATTTCACCTTCTAAATATTAGGATAAATCATAAAGAACTGGTTACTAAAGTGGTTAGTAGTTTTTGAAAAGGTCACGTAACTAGTAAGTATTTGAACATGCATTACTTTACGCACAAATCAGCCTGACTCTTAAACTTGAGGGTTTTTTTTGTTTGTTTGTTTTTTCTCCCTAGCTCACTATGATCTTTGGTGGGGTGGGAGGGAGTGAGTGGGCATTATCCACGGACAACAATAATTAATTACATATGAAACCTAGCTGGTGAGAGAACACACTGCTAGCAGAGTCCCTATAGTTCCTATGGCACATACTGGCTATTTCGTTGTTGTTGTTGTTGTTGTTGTTGTTGTTGTTGTTGTTATTGTTGCCGTTGTTGACCTCCTCATCTGTCCTTCTGATTATAAATGGAGTTCTCAATCTAAAGTGTGTCCTTGACTTTGGTTTGACACTGTAGATATAGCACTTGATGAATAAGCACTTCAGAGGAGCACAACGTTGTCCAGCTGAGCAGATCCTCCAACGTGAGCACGGAGTGATCTTATCCAGGGAAGGGAATGTGGTCACAAAGCTCGAGATATGCACGCTGACTCCATCTACAGCCCTACCACTTTCATGTGTTCAGAATCCCATTGCAGACTAAAATTTTAAAACTCATATGCGTAGCCCTAAAAATCTCTTTTGAATTAGACAAATTAAGCAGTCTTTATTTGAAAGAGAAAGGAGTACAAAATTCAAAAATGTCTTCTGCAATGATTCTCGTTCAATGCAAAAGATTGATTTTTACCAATCCTTTTTCCACTTTTCTAATGAGACGTAATTTATACACCCTGAAATTCATCATTTTAAAGCATGCAATTCGGTAAGTTTTACTATATTCACAGAGTTGTGCAGCCAGCCCTCACCTCTATCTAATTCCAGAATCCTTTTATCACTCGGCAAGAAACCCCACGCCCTTGTTAGTCCCTCCTCTCTCTCCCCTCTCCCAAATCACTTATTTTGTTTCTATTCTCCATGGCCTGGCCTATTCTGGAGATTTCTATAAAATTGTATAGAATATGGCCTTTTCTATCTGGGTTCCCTGACTTAGCATGTTTTATTTATTTATCTATTTATTTATTTTTTTAAATTTACATCCAAGTTAGTTAGCATATAGTGCAACAATGATTTCAGGAGTAGATTCCTTCATGTCCCTTACCCATTTGGCCCATCCCTCCTGCCACAACCCCTCCAGTAACCCTCTGTTTGTTCTCTATATTTAAGAGTCTCATGTTTTGTCCCCCCTCCCTTTTTTTTTATAGTAGTTTTGCTTCCCTTCCCTTGTGTTCATCTGTTCTGTATCTTAAAGTCCTCATACGAGTGAAGTCATATGATATATGTCTGACGTAGAATGTTTTAAGATTCATTCAAGTTGTAGCATGTATCAGTACTTTATTCCTTTTTATGGCCTAATAATTTTTAAAAATATGCTATGGATTGACTACACTTTCTTTACCCATTCATCAGGTGATTGACACTTGGGGTGTTTCCACATTTTGGCTATTAGGAATAATGCTGTTGTGAACATTCAGACACAGTTTGTGCGTTGTTTTGGTTTTGGTTTTGTTGTATTTTTTTTGTTATTTTTTTTTTGTTTTTTTTTGTTGTTTGTTTTTGTTTTTTTCATGTGAATATTCCCTTGGGTTTACACCTAGGAGTGGAATTGCTGGGTCATATGGTAAGTCTACACTTAACTTATTGAGGAACTGCCAGACTGTTTCCCACAACAGCTGCATCATTTTACAGTCCCACTTAAATGCCTCTTTCTACACTTGGAAAGAATACGAATTGCTAAAAAAATGAGAGCGCAGGATTGCAGAATTTAAAACACAGTTTTGAGCACTTATCCTCCATTGAAAGCATCTCTTCCTAGACTTCCTACGGTGCTCAGATATGGTGGATGCAAAATCAGTCTCAAGAAAGACAATTACGTTCCCCTCATCATTTTTAAAAATCTCTTTTCAAATCCACTATACCAACTCTCATAGGGCATGAGTAATACAGAAAAATAATACATGTTTGTAATGATTGCATGGATTGTTGGAAAATTCTCAAAACAAAAATTATTATTATCTTATTTAGTGATGATATTGAATATTTTGGAGCATTCTAATTCATACATACATATATATGAGTATATATTTACATATATAAATGCATATATTTATAAATACATATGTATTTATCCTGTGAATATATGTTATATAAGGAGAGTGATATCAATTTTCCAATGATTTTAAGAAAAAATATGCCCAAAAAAAGCCTCATAAATGAGGCTTGCTATTGACCTGAGTCAAGTCCCTAGGAAGGTTCTTTGTTTTTTTTGTTTGCTTTTTTTTTTTTTTTTAATCCTTCCCTTGGCATCTGCTAAGCGTTAAGAGTGAATAATGCAAAAGATGTACAACGTAAACATTTGCTTTGGCTCTATCCAGTCTGAGGTTGGGCACGCTGGAATGACCAGCACAAGTCAGAATCACAGCCCATCTGGCTCAGAATCACGCTGCCAAAAGAGGGAGCATGGACCTTGGCAGGGAGGAGGAGTTGCTCTTCCCACATCAGCCTCAAGGGCAGGAAATATCCCACTATATATTTTATGTAGTTATTTTTATTGATGTTCATTTCCAAAATATTTCTCAGGCTTCTTTTAAAAAGCCATCTATATTTTCTTTTTCAAATAACCCCACTGCAACTGTGTTTCTTAAGTTTTTATGGGTCAGGGCTCCATGAAAAACCTGCTGAAATGAAAAGCTTCTCCTTCAAAAAGTGTCCATGCATTCAATTTCTGCACACCACTGCAAGGGATTATGTGAACCCCCTGCAACCTATGAACCTTCTTAGGGACACCCACCTTAGGGTGAGTCATTTTACCAGTGTGGCAACGGTTATGGGCAGAGAACTTCCTCTGCAATTAAGGTTCCCATCAGAAAGTGAGACATCGAGGGCACCACATCCCTGGAGAACCATCCTTCCAGATTCATACACTTCCTTGTATCTAATAACTATAGAGTACTTAGCAAGCCACTGCCCAGCCGGCATTTGCCAACACAGGTGCACTGACTCACATGGCAGCCCCCCAGCAGGCAGAAACCACACCGCTCCCCTGGACAGGCAGAATTACAAAGAGCTGTGAGCTGGGTATAAAAATGTTAACAGGTAACTGACCATGTCTGAAGGGAACTTAAAGTATCATGAGGTGATAATGCAGAAAGCTGAGAGAAAGATGGAAAGAGGCTATAATTGCTGAAACCCAGAAACTCTTACCTGGGAGAAGCAGGTGTTGCTTTGGCTCATGGGGCATCTCTAAGGTTCACGATGAGGTCAGTTCTTTAAATGTTGGAAAAACTGCAATTCGGTTAGACTGCAGCTACAGGAAGGCAAGCACTCCGGCTGTCCAGGTGAGCAGCACTGCCATGGTGATACTCACGGTAAAGGGAAGACAGGAAGTCCTGACCTCCCTTCCAACCTTGCCGTTTTGGTCTACCACCCTCTAAGGGCGGAGCTGAACACAGGGCCCCAGGGAACGTAGACGGACAGTTAGGGGAGGTTCAGCTGGTCCTTCCCAAAGCCCACAGAGGGGTGAGTCTGGAGCTAATACTAAAAGGCAAGCCATACTCAGCCAATGAAAGCCTCCAGACTTTTTTAATTTCCAAATCAGCAATTGAAAAAGTTTCTAGCTACCTTATCCACACAGATGCCTTAGAATGCCAATCACATTACAACATGCATTAAGCACCTGCAAACGCCAGAGTGTGATTTAGTTAATCGGTACTATTTCACTTCAACTCTATACCATGAATTTTTCTCTTTATATATGTATATTAATAATATATATATAATAGAGACACATATATAGATATATGTATAAAAAGAGAAATAGAAAAGAGTGAGTGCTTAATATTGCATAAAGAAAGAAATAGAATGAGAGCACATGCATTATTTGGATCAACTCTAGACAGCCAGTATAATACTCATTTCTTTTTTTTTTTATATGTTTATGTATCTTTGGGGGGAGAGAGCATGAGTAGGGGAGGGGCAGACAGAGAGGGAGAGAGAGAATCCCAAGCCAACTCCATGCTCACAACAAGGCTCAACCCCGTGAACTGTGAGATCATGACGTGAGGCAAAATCAAGAGTCAGACACTTAACCAACTGAGCCACCCAGCCACCCCAATACTCATTTCTAAACAAAACATAACAACAACAACAACAACGAGAAGCTAGCAAGGCTAGGAATGTTTGAATAATTACCCCAGAAGCCACATGCGGACCTGACCCTCAACCCTAGGCTTTTAACTACTCTATCTAGACTACTATCCAAAGCCAGCAAGGGACACACAGATCTCTGTGTAAAAGGTCACTTCCCCAGTAGGGCACTCAGAGATATGCAGTGACACTGACACAAGGCCCCATTGTGCCCCAGTGCTGCAGGGTTACTAGAGTTCAGCAGGCTAGGACAGCACCAGGACGCTCTGTCTGGTTGATGCCTGCTGTGCTCCCAATAAAGCCCATTCACTGTATGCTCTCAATTACTTTTAATTACAATGAGCTACTGCTTCAATTAATGTAGCACAGATATTCTTACATAATTCATCCCTAAGGATACCACTTTAAACAGAGGAGAAGATTTGGAGAGATGGGATCAGCCAAGGTGGAAAGGCCGGGAAAAACAGGGAAAAGAGATGCCACTAATTTTCTAAGGAGCACTCACCTGACGGTTACAGTTCTTTACAAACTTTACAAACACCTGACGGTTACAGTTCTTTACAAATACGTGAAAACTGCAGCCAAACTGTGAGGAAAGTCTTCGTCGCCATTCATTCGGCACATTTATTCAATAAAGAAATATGTATCCAGTGCCCATCATTTGCCAAACAGGGATGAATGAGTCATGACCACTACTATCTTTAAGGAGCTTACAATCCAATTGAGGGTAGGGACACGAATTCAATTACAAATCCCATTTGTTAAGTACTAATGCTTGCCAGTCACCGTTGAAAGTGTCAAATATACACGAACTTAATAATACAGCAACTTATAAGGCAGATACTCTTAGTGTCTTCATCTTACAGATAAGGAAACTGAAGCATAAAAATCTAAGCTATTTTGCCCAAGTCACATTGCCAATAAATAGTGCAAGTGGCATTTAATTCCAAGCATTCTGACCCCAAGTCCTTTGTGTTTTCCTGGGCCATACTGCCTCTTGCGATGACAACAAAGAATGCAAGACATTCTCTGGACAGTTAGGAACTGGGGAAATATCTTCTAAGTTGGGGGACCAGGGAAGATAGCATGGAGAAGGTAACATTTAATCTGGGTTCAGGTATCTCTTTAATAAGATGCATTCTAGGGGCGCCTGGGTGGTTCAGTCGGTTGGGCAGCCGACTTCGGCTCAGATCACCATCTCGCGGTCCGTTGAGTTCGAGCCCCGCGTCGGGCTCTGGGCTGATGGCCCATGATGGCTCAGAGCCTGGAGCCTGTTTCCAATTCTGTGTCTCCCTCTCTCTCTGCCCCTCCCCCGTTCATGCTCTGTCTCTCTCTGTCTCAAAAATGAATAAAACGTTAAAAAACAAAATTTTTAAAAAATAAGATGCATTCTATAAGTGTTTTCACTGATAATAGTAATTCATATTTAGTGAGTGTTGATTGTTAGGCAGTAGATATTCAAGGCATAAATATCCAAAAATGGCATAGTATATATCTGTAAAGATCAGCCCTACTAAGTACATTCGCCTGGAAGAAATCTTCAAAATAATCCCTGGGGATTTTACAAACTGGACAGTTCAACTTCATAACGAATCAGAATATATTAAATTTTGTATGTTAAAATAGAGGGCTTGAAATTCTGATACCAGAAACCAGTAATGGTGATTCAGCACAGTATGACAGTAGGCAGGCTTTGCTTTGAATCTCCAAAATGATGGGGTGTAAACGCCTTGATCTCTCTGGACCTCAGTTTACTCATCTGTAAAGTGGAGTCAATGCCTTCTTTAGAGTAGATGTTCTTTGCACAGACACCTGGATAAAACATCACCACCGCACAAAAGACAGATTGTTATTATGAAGATTGTCGGGGCACCTAGGTGGCTCAGTCGGTCAAGCGTCCGACTTTAGCTCAGGTCATGATCTCGCTGCTCGTGAGTTCAAGCCCTGCATCGGGCTCTGTGCTGACAGCTCAGATCCTGTAGCCTGCTGCTTTGGATTCTGTCTCCATCTCTCTGCCCCTCCCTTGCTCATGCTCTGTCTCTTTCTCTCTCTCAAATATAAATAAAACATATTAAAAAAAAAATAAGACGGTCAGAAATCCCCAAGCTCACAAATACAGAATACTTCTTCAGATTCCTGAATCCTCCCATTCATGTCTCTGAAGTCACACCTTTCCTATGTATAGCTTCACACGCAACCCATCTAGCTTTTTACCTTTCGGTGAAGTTATTTTTGTTACATAGAGAGCAACATGCACCCTAACTGGAGAACTTAGTAAAATCTGTTCTTGAATCATTCCAGTTTCCATATGGATCACGTGTCGGACATGTTGCTGTCAAGAATAGCCACAGTTGAACTCAGTTTTTCGCTCCCTAGTTGTCTCTACAGTTTCTGTTTTCTGGCTAAGAGTTCTTAGCCTCACATTCCCTTTATCACTGTCCCCAGCCGTATCAGCTGACTCTCTTCTGCTGCCCCCTCTTTTTCCTTTCTTTATAAAGAAACAAAGCTTTATTGCTTCAAAAGGGTGAAGCACCAGGAAGAAAAATTAAGGAGGTAGACCACCACTGTCCTCACTGATTAACTAGAGACTTTCTGCACAGTGCCTGAAACTCAAATACTTGGACACAATCAGTGGGCTGCCACAGTCAGTGACATTATGACATCAAAGTCTGTGGTTAGGTTTGTGGCACCGTGGTTAACAGGATGCCAGGACTCTGAGATACTCTGAAAAACTTAGGCTGGTGTGAAGAAGGCAAGACAACCTTCATGGTTATTTGCCATGCACACTTAGCACATTCAAGTCTCTGAAGTCCTACAGTCCAGAAATCTACTTACTATTGCGTTAGCCAGCATACTGCACACATATTTGACTACGGAAGCCTTTTTAACATTTTTGTTAATGCATATTAATATCCTACAGCATTGATATTCCTTGTAGCAACCTCTTCTCAACAATAAGCACAGTGCCCCAGTGAATTCAAAATTAGCGGTACCCAGCATACTATCAATGTTTGAACAGGGTCTAATTCATTCATCCCACAAATATTTGCCAATAATTAATAATATATAAAGGCAAGTTGTTTATTCCCTTGGTTCAGTCGAAGCAAAATAAAATCCACTCTCCTTTTCTGAGTCAACACTTAATGATGTTGTTGGAACTTCTGAGAAAGCAACATCTAGTTATTTGTTAGGAAACAGAGGTCAGTATTTTATTTTGGTTCCTGCTGAGGGGAAGAACATGGTAAGGGAGACCCTGCAAGGTGTCCCTCGAGTTTATTGTTCTGCTTGTTCCGATGACGGTAGCTGCTATTCCAAGTCATAGCCCCGGAACCCATTTCCCGTAATACTGTAGGTATCTGGGACATCGCTATGAATGAAAGATTTGCATCATGAGAGTAGTTGGTGTGTTTATCCAATATACTTAACTCCTCTGTGAAAAGTCTTCTATTGTAGCACTCACACTTGACATGCATCCTTTATCTGTTATGCTTTTTCAAGATGAAAGCGGCTTGTTGATTATATGCATCTGTTACTTCTAATAACTCCACCTCCGAGGGATTTGCCCTATTTTTTTCATTTCTAATGATGCTTTTCTTCCTTCATACTCTCAGTCTCCACTGACCTAGGCTTTCATGTGTTCCTGTTTCATTTTTCCCCTCTGATGTTTTATTACTTTCTCCCTCCCCTGTGGTCTCTGAGGTCTTCCATGTGGTTTAGCTATGTTTCCAGTTTTTAAAATACTTAAACATTTAATTAGGTAATCAAACTCTCAAAACTGAATACCATTTTTATAAACATTTTCAGTTCAAATTCGGTGGCATAATGAATGTTATTTGTTGTATACATTCCAAATTCAGTCTCAAATGTTTAAAACATACATACTTTAAAATCCTACCATTCTTGCAAACTGTTACTACTTATCTACCACTAGTTATTGTCAAATGTGTAAATTAACAGACATGATTTTATGGTGGTAGTTTCTGCATGCTTCTATGAAAAGAAGTATAGGATAAAACTCAGGAAAACGTATATGAAGATCTTTATTTTATGTATTCCGTTATTAATAACTGAGGTTGATAGATATTCATTATAAGCATTGTATTTAGCATTTAAGGGCCATCTCTTAATTGTCACAACAATCCATGAGATAGCTACCATTATTGTATCCATTTTATACTTAACAGAACTGAAACAAAGAAGAGTTGAATCAATGGGTCAAGGCCATACTGCTGTGTAACAGACAGCTAGGTCTCAAATTTGGATCGCGGTCTCCAGAGCTTTCCCTCTTAACCAAGATGCCTTGATGCCTCTAGAGAATGATGGTCTGCTCACTATATACTACCAATAGCAAGAGGAAAGGAAGAGGTTTAGAGGAGAGTGTGGCAATTAGGGGAGAAGGGAATACTTAGGAAGAGAAGGAGGGTGAGAATTTGGGAAGTCAGGAAACTCGTTTTCACTGATTTTGCAATTCCAAACCACCGTTTAATGCCTGGGAAACTTATGGTTCCCACCTGTTCAATGTAACTGCTATTCCTAGATCACCTAAAATCAATATTAAGTGTTATGTGAATAAAAGGGAATTAGAAAAATTTAGAGGAATCCCAATATTAGCAATATTACTTTTGAAATGGCTTTCCTATGTGATGTACATTAAATACTATTGTAAAATGCTTTGAGGCAGGGGTTCTACATCATTAATCCTAACAACAAAATCTTCCACTGTAGCAATTTTAACTTTTCTGAGGACAGACCACACTGCTAGATAACTTACATCCAGAAAACAGGGGATTCTGCCCTGCAGTAGTAGAAGTGCTTGGGATAAAAAAAAAAAAAAAAATGTTCATTCAATTCAAACCAGTTCTAGCTCAGCTTGCAGAGAATTCAAAACAAGATTAGAAACAAGAAAGTAATTTATCACCCAAGGGAGAGGAGCCTGTGTTTGACACTGAATTATGGGGTAGGGACTTTGCATGTGAACTCTTTCTGTATCGAGAAGTCTTGCCCAGATCCCGGACTAAAGTGTTCTCTGGCAATGGCAACAGTTCCAAAACTAACGAATGCCTTGGGTCTGGACGTACCTCTTCCATTCAACCCAGTTCCCAAGTATCCTCCCAGCACCTGGTATTCTTGCAGAAGCTGCTCTCTGCATTTTTCTCCACCAACTGTGTTTAGGAAACTCTTTACGGATGTATGTACTTGGTACAAAGTGTTCTTTGTACTTGGTCATTCTTCTAGGACCGCCACTGAGACTCACTGTCCTAAATTCTTCTCTTCTTTTTTTTTTTTTTTTAATTTTTTTTTCAACGTTTATTTATTTTTGGGACAGAGAGAGACAGAGCATGAACGGGGGAGGGGCAGAGAGAGAGAGAGACACAGAATCGGAAACAGGCTCCAGGCTCTGAGCCATCAGCCCAGAGCCCGACGCGAGGCTCGAACTCACGGACCGCGAGATCGTGACCTGGCTGAAGTCGGACGCTTAACCGACTGCGCCACCCAGGCGCCCCTAAATTCTTCTCTTCTGAGCTTCCAAAGCAATAACATTCCATATCTCAAAATTTAGCACCAAGCAATAGGAAGATGATCTATTGTTTCATGGCAGTGGCATTTACGTATTATCTATAACAAGCCTTAAATTCATTGAACACAAATGCCATGTTTTACTATACTGTATTCCTCATGAAATATATAAAAGGCGCTCAAGAAGTTAATTAATTAGAAATGGTGGGTGAGATCATGAGGGAATAGTCTAAAGGAGATAACACCTCTCACTGTATACAGAATTTTCACCATTCTTTGGCAGAGTTCTATAGTTGTGGCAACACAGATTCTATCTGGAATTGGGTCACTGGGATTAAGGCAGTCAGAACTACGCAACTTTTAAGTGGCCACATTCTATAACACCGGCCAGAATGGAAGGCTGTTTTTTAGCGCTTAATCCTGAAGGAGATACTGAGGAAGTAAACAAACATCACTTGTTCCAACAGCCACCATTACTAAAGACTTTTTGCTACATCTTTCACTGTGAAAAGAGTAAGGAAAGAAAAATGTGCTAGATGCCAAGACATCAACTAACCAATCCTCCAAAGAGATTTTGCACACTCCTGCCTCTGATTCTGGAAAATGGATAACAGAAAATTGAGGCAAAAAAAAAAAAAAATCTCTAGAAACAAACCAGGAAGGTCCTGTGTGAGAAACTCATTCCATCTGACTAGCATCCTTGGTGGAGTGACAACTCCGTGGAAGTCAGCACAGATGCCACACAAACATTGCCAACGGGAGAACTCAGAGTTATCACAAAACCTGGATTTACTGGCCAATACTGAAGGTATCTTGGATGGACCCCAGTGTCTGCCTTTGGCTGACTTACAATTTTCCTCATGAGCTGCTCCCATCTAAGAGATTAATAAAATAAAATGTATGGTAAAAACAAAGAGAGATTTAGTTTTCAAATTATAACATGATTATGCTCATGCAATCCAAATAATTCTCACCAGCCTGAAATTCCTCAGAGACCCTACTGAATATATGACTAACACTCTAGTCGTAAAGACCATGTTTCCCAGCAGTAAAACTGTGCAATAAACATTTGGGTTCTTTTCCATTTTTAGAACCATTTTGAACAACCTGCTTTTCATGTATTTGATTAGCACCCTCAAAGTCTTCCAATGAATGACAAAACCCCCAGTGGTATTGTGAGTGGCGGACATTAAACAATACTGTTATTTTTCAATGTGCCATCTTGTCACTGCCAGAGAAGAGCTTTCTCTCAGGTTCCCCGGCACTAAATCTCTCCCTCTGAGATACCTTCTGCAATCTACAGGCAACTAATAAAATGAGATGATCCCCCTTAAGCCCATGTCATTCCAGCATTAGCCAGAAGGGATTTTGAACACCAATAATGCTTCCAATTTATCTAAGGAATGCTTCGCTTCCTTAGATTAAAAAAAAAAAAAAATGTACTCTGAGCAACTACCCACAATCCTTTCTCCTAGTCCCTGTGTCTAAGTAGCAACATACTTACTGATAGACGATTGTCTTCAATCAAATAGTGCATCATTTTATAAAGAGCTTTGCACGTGAAGGACTTTTAGCAGTTCTGTAAGCAAAGTGTTAAGAAATTACTACACTTCTATCAGAAGTGCTTTGCAGGCATGGGCTAAAAGTTGCCCCACTGCTAGAATAATTAGAAAAGCAAATTTTTGCAAGTTCTCCTCTTTATTCATCCTCAAAACATGATTATTAAGACAGTAAAAATAGTATTCAATCTCCTAGAGTAATTGTCACCTGAAGAAACTGATCTCAATGGTCAAAAAATGCAATATTTAAAATAGAATCTTAGAGAAAAATCAAAGGCATGGTTGGTCCCCAGGGTTCTATCCTGCACCTAGAGACTTCTCTTGATTCCCCCACTTCCATTTTTCATGGTTACAGCTAATATACTCTTTACCAGATCGTGTGTTAAGCACATTACATTTATCATCTCATTTTAGTCTTGCAAACTTATGAAGTATTATCAATATTCCCATTCAATAAGTGAATCCACAGGGGTTCAGAGAGGTCAGTCAATCTGGTCACAAAGCCAGTAAGTACTCCAGTCACAGTTCAAAGTCTTTCTGATTCTAGAACCTGTATGCCTAAGTACTGTGCTAAGCCATCTCATTAATCCTTCCCTCTGTTCTATACGAGCCCGATCTTCCTATAACTTTACCACTCAGTGGATCACGCTAAAGTAAGAAAACATCTCCTGAAATAAGTGCCAGGTCACTGAGTCACAGTTTGACCCCAAGAAAATTATCTATGCGAAAGTTAGCACATGTTTCTTCACAAGGGGTTTTATAAAACTCATCGAAATAAAAAGTTGACTGGATTGCATTTCCTATATCATGTAAATAGAATGTGAGTTCAGGGACACGCCTACCACTATATGAGACCACTGTAACATTGAGCCACAAGTTTTGCCACTTTGAGAGCTGTTCTCAGCTAGCTCACCCCCACCCCCCATCTGCCTCCTGTGGGTCAAACACTTGAGAAGCTAGTTCCTTCAGTGCTGCTTTCTGTCTTTGCCTTCTGTGACAATGGCATCCAGCGCGCTCAGAAAAAGTTAACCACTTGTGATGTGTTGCCTGCCCATGGATAACACTTAGTCAATTCCTAGATTAGCAGAGTTTTAGACCTAGTAAATATATAAAGACGGAGAGAAAGAGAAAAAAAAAAAACCCCAGAATGTATGACAGGAAGAAAAACAGATTAAGAAGGAACAGAAGGAACAATATGAAAACACCAACAAACAAAAACCAAGAGCTATGCAACTGCCATCGGCCTCTTTTGTGGGGCCATCTCATGGGTGACTAACATGACCCAGAAAACCAGTGAGAAGAATTCACAAAGTAAAACACTGCCATAAGCTACCTGGACTGACAGGAAAGCACTAGAAAGAAATTCTCTTGGTGTTCCAACTCCCAACAAATTTACATGGCTTTGTTTCTGAGTGAGTGAAGAAAAAACTCAGTTTAAAACTGATAAGAAGAGATCCCACAAAGAGACAACAGCACTTTCCCATTTGGCGTGTTTGAAGCAACAGCACAATTTCTAAATTGTCCAATTTGTTGTGAAATTGCACAGTTTTCCTTCATTTTAATTTCAGGCTTTGTTTGTTTTTTAATCACACCTGCACTTCCAGAAACTCTCAGAGCAGAGATTTTCCTGTCCTCAAAGCATGGTTTCCCAGCTGTCTGAACAGGGCCTCTGGCCTCAGGGGCTCTGAGGTGGAAATGAAATGGCCTCAAATGTTTGAAACTTTACTTCCACTACTCTTTAAAAAGAGCTTGTTTTGGGGCGCCTGGGTGGCGCAGTCAGTTAAGCGTCCGACTTCAGCCAGGTCACAATCTTGTGGTCCGTGAGTTCGAGCCCCGCGTCGGGCTCTGGGCTGATGGCTCAGAGCCTGGAGCCTGTTTCCGATTCTGTGTCTCCCTCTCTCTCTGCCCCTCCCCCGTTCATGCTCTGTCTCTCTCTGTCCCAAAAATAAATAAACGTTGAAAAAAAAAATTAAAAAAAAATAAAAATAAAAAGAGCTTGTTTTAATTAACTTTTTTTTCTTCTTTGTTAACATTTTTTTAGGTATACATTTTTTTCTTTTTCATTTTATTAATTTATTTTTTTTCATTTTATTAATTTATTTTTGAAAGAGAGAGAGCGTGGGCGGCACAGAGAGAGGGAGAGAGAAAATTCCAAGCACGCTCCGCACTGTCAGTGCAAGGCCCAACATGAGGTTCGAACTCGCGAACACTGAAATCATGACCTGAGCCAAAATCAAGAGTCAGATGCCTAACCAACTGAGCCACTCAGGTGCCACTCTTTTTCATTTTAGACACATTTCTGTTCAAAAGTGATGAGGTCTTTTACTACAAAAAAAGAGTTGTTTGTTTGTTTGTTTAATAAAGACCCTTACAATCCAAGAGCTGGATTTTCTGATGTCAGAAGGTATCTACAGGAGATACTTAAATACTTAAAAGGAAAATTTTAAAGGAAACGCTTATTGCCACTAAGGGGAACTTGGAATTTCAGTGAGCATTTTTTTTAACTTTTATTTTTTTTATTATGACATCTATTGTTGGTTTCCATCCAACACCCAGTGCTCATCCCAACAGATGTCCTCCTCAATGCCCATCACCCAGTTTACCCTCACTCCTATCCCCCATCAACCTTCTGTTTATTCTCAGTTTTTTTTCCAATATATGAAATTTATTGTCAAATTGGTTTCCATACAACACCCAGTGCTCATCCCAAAAGGTGCCCTCCTCAATATCCATCACCCACCCTCCCCTCCCTCCCACCCCCCATCAATCCTCAGTTTGTTCTCAGTTTTTAAGAGTTCAGTGAGCATTTTTAAAGAGAAGAATATTTAAATCTAGGGGCGCCTGGGTGTCTCAGTCGGTTAAGCGTCCAACTTCAGCTCAGGTCACGATCTCACGGTCGGTGAGTTTGAGCCCCGCGTCGGGCTCTGGGCTGATGGCTCGGAGCCTGGAGCCTGTTTCAGATTCTGTGTCTCCCTCTCTCTGATCCTCCCCCATTCATGCTCTGTCTCTCTCTGTCTCAAAAATAAATAAACGTTAAAAAAATTTTTAAAAAAGAATATTTAAATCTAAAGCAACTGACGAAAAATCTTGGAGGACTGTTAATCTTATATATTTCAAAACAGACTTCTAGTTTTGTTTCATTTTCTTCCATTAGACTTTCAAATGATTTCATTTCAATTGTTAGTTTTATTTTTTCTCGTATTATTCCAATCTTATTTCACATGCTTTTTAACCAGCACCCTTCTTACCTATGACCCAGCCATTTAAAGTACAAGAGTATCATGGGTCATACTTTTTTTTTAAAATTCATTCCCTCAGAAAGCTTAGTAGTGTTCATAACCATTTTGTAAATTTGTGTAATCCCTCAAACCGATTTCTTGCCCAATTCTAGGAAATGAGACACATTTAGAAGAATCCTAACCGATCCTTACGTTGAAAGATGAGTTAAAACTGCTTTAAGAGAAAGCCTTTCTTCTGGACAGGGGATCTACATCTTTATGAAAAAGAGGCTGAACAGGGCAGAGCTGCATATTAGCCTCTCACTGGGAACGCAGGGAGGAACTGGGGCAACCTGGCATTCCATTTAGATTCTGACTGCAAAAGGCTCTTATTGAGGGTTTGGACACAACACTAGCACTCCACCATGTGGCCTTTTGTCCTGCCATTAAGGGCCTAGTGTAAGGAAAGGTGATATATCCTCCCATATTCTAGCTCAGGGTGCTTTTAAAAGTGTACAAACTAAAACTGTAAGGAATAATACTTAATGCTAATGTGAATTTCTATAGCAGGGGGAAAAAAGGTTGTAACTGAACAAGAACACTCTCTTGCTCTCGCTCGTTCGCTCTCGCGCTCTCTCTCTCTCTCTCTCTCTCTCTCTCTCTATATATATATATATATAGTGAAGTCACAGTTTGTATACTGAGCACAGAATCAATGTAAGTGTATGTATGGAGAGAGAAGAGAGGAGAGACAGAGAGGGAGAAGGGAGGGGGAGGAAAATATTACAATGAATTTCCTGATGTAAAAAAATACGACTTGGAAAACGGAAATATAATTTTATCTGTTAATGGTCATTAATAGTCTACAACAGAGTTATAAATGCACACTAATCAAATGTACTCTTTGGCGTCTTCATCTAAAAAATAAATAGAAGTATTATAATGCATTCTTTGATGTATTGCTCAACTAACTTCCTACCCCATAATGAGACCAAGTGAATGCTACAAAGCCACAAAGACAAATTATTCAAAAGACATTGTGAGTTGATCTAAAAGGAATATAGCTTACAAAATTAATTGGGGCTCTAATCTATTCCATTTCCTGAAAATTACTGGGTCCATGTTTTGTGAGATCCTGATAACAAGCCTATTAAAACATTGAGGATCCACCTCATATAAACTCAAGGGCATGTAGGTTTTCAAATCTCAGCTTCTGAAATTGTGTGCTCATCTCTCAATACTAGTATCAGGTCTTGATGAGAAGTTAGAGAAGCATGAAGCCCTCAGAGCCTCTGTTTTATTGAAGAGACCTCTGGTTCCAGATACATAAAATCTTCCAGGCACAGGGGGCAAGTCCTTTACCCTATTCACATTTGAACAGAGACAGGGAGAGACAGAGACATGCCACTCCAGGTCACTGTGACTTTAGGCTTTTCTAGGCTTTTCTAAATCATCGTATCTTAGACAACTCTGAAAACTACACTGTCTGAATTTTAAGAAAGCCTTATTTGTCCTGAGGTAATCATTTGAACACGACAAAACAAACAAAAGCTGGCCGGAACATCAACATATCATATCTGAGCTGACCCACCATGGGTCTCCTCAAACTGGAATGACTTATTATGCAGAGTTTTATGGTTAGTCTTCTGCAAACAAATGGGAAATCTCCTTCCAAAACCCAGAAACATGATTAAAGCTCGTTTTACAGTTTACTCTTTATGGACAATTCATGCCGTGTTTTATTTTATTAAACTCTTCAATAATTTATTTACTATCAAAAAGCATCCTAATTAGAGACTACAGTAAGGACAACACAATGTGACCATGGGGAAATGCGGGTGAGAAAAATGCCAGGGGCTCTTTCGAAGGGAGATAGGGCAAGTAAATCAAGTTCCCGAGTGCATTTGCTCCATTTCCCAAACCAGAAAATACTGAAGTTTGGTGACATCCAAACGCATGTCACACACCGAAGACGGATGTAACAGATCCTCCTTGGCTGCACATTCTAGAAGTATACGCAGAATCCTTTTTAACAGCCATCCAATGTTTTTCTCAGGAGGAGTCAACAATGAGCATTTTGTATTATGCTGAGGCAATTGCATTACAGACACTAGCTCCACATTTTACAATCACTCACAAAGCAATTGGAATTTGACAATAAAACAAACCAAGGCCTTTTCCCCATTACCAAACAAATTTCTAAGCTGTATTGTTCAAAAGGAGAATGTGACTGAATAAAGAAGTTCAAAGCCTGGAAGTGACTTGGGGTTTAAAGCACTTCTACAGATGCTGTCAAAATAAGAATTTTCAAAGCTTACTTTCACAGGGAAGAGAATTCAGACACCGGAGAAGCATCTGAGTAATCTCATAGAAGCACAATACCTAGAGGGCTCATTGCTTTCTAGAGACATATAATCTATTTAACAGCTTCACAATTCACACACAAATCCTAATCCATTGTATATCATAGTAAAACCTAGCCAATACTACCAAAAGTCCAATATGTGAATATACAGAGGCGAAATTAATCCACTCTCAAATCCCCAGTGTGAGTAGATGATGCGTTTAATAACACAGGTGGATTATTTTGAGGGAGTGTGGGAGGGTGTCTAACCTCATTAAGAGACTATAGTATGTAATAGCTAAAGAAGTTCATAGGGAATAGCTTAGAAGGTTGAGGTATTCTAAAATTTTTATCCTAGATTTTTTTTCTCTCTTTAAGTAATACATTTATCAAATTAGAAGTAATATGTCACAGGGGTGCCTGGGTGACTCAGTCGGTTAAGCATCTGACTTCAGCTCAGCTCACAATCCCGTGGTCTGTGAGTTCGAGCCTCGCATTGGGCTCTGTGCAGGTAGTTCAGAGCCAGAGCCTGCTTCAGATTCTGTGTGCGTCTCTCTCTCTGCTCCTCACCCACTCACACTCTACCTCTCTCTGTCTCTCAAAAATGAATAAATGTTAAAAAAATATATCAGAATGAAAAGACCATGAATTAGGAGTTAGGTAGGTCTAGATTCAACATTTCTATTTTGTCACCTGTAAATGTGTGACATTATGCACTAATCAATTACTTCATTTGTTTGTTTGTTTCTCACCTAAAAGAAATTATTCAAGTAACATGTGTATCATTGTTATTGGCTCGATTAAGTGACTCACTGGCGTGGTTTCGAATAGTGCACTGGTACGAGATCATGCTATTTAATTCCACCTAGAAAATAGCACCCGTAATCAAAAGAGCACTGAGAGTCACAAAATTTGCATTTCATTTTTATTCCTCTGTGACTTCCTCTCTTGTACTTTAAGTCGGTTTTAGTCTTGTTCTTGGTAAGGACAAATCATTGTCCTCTATAAAATTTAAAAAGCTCAGAGCATTTAACCTGCCACCTGGTGGCTGGCTGGCCCTTAAAATTTGGGGCATTGTCAATCACTTAGAACAGCTTCACCCCCCGCCCCCTTTCTCTTCCCCTAGAAAACATGGCACTCCAGAGTGGAACTAGCTAGTCGGGTTTTATTAAGCAGCTTCATCCCTGTTCCATACACTCAGTTTTCCCAGAGAAAAAAATGTCTTTATTTCATAAATAAAAAGCAACATTGTATAATGGAAAGATCCCAAAAGACCTATGTACATTGGTTCTATTACTTTCTATCTTAATACTGGGCAAAATTTTAATGTATCTGAATAGCTATTAAATTCTCTATAAATAACAACAGTCTTTTAAACTGTTGTAAACATTGAATTATATATACATATAAAACTATATATATATATAACAATACTTATAACTATATATCTATATGTCAAGTCTAATGCCTAGAACCTGGTGGGTGTTTAATACATAGTAGTAATGATGATGAAGATAATTACAAGTACAAAAGATGGAAGGTTACTAGAACCTTATAGAGGCAGGGCCACCAAAAAGTCAAATGTTTAAAGAATAAACATTTCATTCATCATGAAAACATGGCAAAACTAAAATGAAGAGTAGAGGAGGGGAAAGGTAAATATCAGCGAGAGACCCCTGTCTGCAGAGATCTTCCATAGAGCCCGTTTCAACCTCTGTCTCTTCCTCTTTTTGGTTCCTAGAGTTTCTCAGTTGCCGTGGGTTGGGTAATTGACTCAGCAAACTAAATTTCTTTTTTAATGGTTAGATTTTGTCTATACAGATTGCAGCGGTGATAGTTAAATTCATCTTTTTTATCCCTGAGTCTCAGGACTGTGAGACAAGCACATCACCTAGGAAACTCAGTGACGGACAAGCTGCTTTTCCGGTGGTTCCTCGTGCTGCATTTGGATGCAGTCTCTGGTTGAGATTTTGGGTTTTTCCTGGTTAGGTAGGGGATGGGTGGCACTCTTGTTATCTGTGTAATAGCTGGATAGTTCTAAGCTGGGGTATCTTCGATCCACAGGGGAAATGGAATACATGGACATGAGAGACCCAAAGATGTAATGAAGCAGGCATGTTGGTTGCTTGCCTGACTCACCTTTTCTCAGAAAGTCAGCTCTTAGGGTAGCACGGGGTGATCAGTAACCTTCTGCCTCTATGCCTCTGGGCACAGTCATTTGTAATACAGATGCAGTGTTTCCATCACACCAGTGGTAGGCCTTATAATAAAGTTCCTGAACAATTTCTTCTGCAGCCGCTGGAGCGGCCATGGTTCCTCCTTTTCCTGAAACCTTCTGGGTCAGCTCTTCCTTGGCTTACTGGAGGAAGATCTAATCCCTTCCAACTAATGCTCCCTGTGTCTAACCAAATTTGAGAAAATTACTATTAATGATACTACAATTTATTACTGTTAACTAATATTAATTGTTGCTAGAAACCACTCTCAAGTTGCAAAAGGAGTCTGACTCAGGATCTCATGATGTGAAAAAGCCACTCCAGAAGAACAGTTTGTATCAACCAATGGCTAATCTCTAAAACATCAATAGGTATAATCACATAAAATCATATCCCTAGGTTTCTCATGTAAGTATATGACAAACCTTGTCAGTTTTGGAGCATTTTACTTGGTAATTTTGTTTTGTTGGCATCCTTGTTAGACTAAAACAAAAACCAAAGACAAAGTTTCCACAGATTAAACTAGCAAATAACAAGGCTGATGTTACTTGACATCAACTGAAAATGTTTATTCGAGTAGGGTGCCTGGGTGACTCCGTGGGTTGAGTATCCAACGTAATTTCAGCTCAAGTCACGATCCCAGGGTCTTGGGATCAAGCCCCGTGTGGGTCTCTGCACTGAGTGTGGAGCCTGCTTAAGTTTCTTTCTCACTATCTCTCTCTGTCTCTCTCTCCCATGGCTCTTCCCTCCCCACTTGCAGACTCTCTCACTCACTGTCTCCAATAAAAAAGAATTCAATCTCTTTTAAAAAGAATGTTTATTGGGGTTATCAAAAAAAAAAAAAGATAGACATTCTAGTTTTTGTGTGATTTCCACCCAAATAATACCAATACTGTACGTAGTCTATTATTCTGAGCTTCAGGGAAGACTAGTCTAAGCTAATCCAGGCACATGAAAATCTATCTTAACACATACTGAGTATCTCTGAAGATTTTGTGGGTGTCCTTCTTACTACCTGTCCCCATCACTAAGCACAGAGTGAAACCCTGAGCAAGGGCTCAAACTGGTTATTGTATAATTGAGGAAAGAATAAATGCATGAAGTAGGGAGGTAAAATAATCTAACAAAACAGGACTCAAGTGTGAGGCAGTCAGGTAAAAGCAAACCAGTTCTACCGAGCATAAGAAGCAGGTAACGCTGTCACCTCTACATCTTGCCAAACCCTATTTCTATCCACCTAACGCACAGAACTCAGAAAAATGGCACAAAACTAACTTCAAGTTACTGTAAGTTCTTATAGCCTCAAAATAAGCCCACAAAAGTCTAGCCATACTTATTCCATCCATCTTTACAACTTTCAAAAGGACTCTAAGATTGCTGAAGCTCTTTTCAGACTTAAAATCCTGAACGGAAAACTAGGAAAAATGAATCATCCCTAGAACCACCAAATCCCTCAAGTCTGTGTTTATTTCACTTCCTAACTCAGCCAACAATGACAGAGGGAAAAGAAGTGGAGAGCCCTGAATGATTCCACACAGACGGGCTCAGGACTTTCTCTGGGGTAAATAAGCCTTCTTGATCTCCAACCCTCTGACTCATGGGTCCTTGTAAGGGGTGGGGGCGGGGGAGGAGAAGCACCAAAAGCCCTTTTGGTGTATCCACCCATAGAGAGAACCCTGAGTCTAATCAGGCACCCTGAGGAAGGAAATAGGGGAGACAAGAGAATAGAATGGGAGGCATCAGATTCCAGTGAGAAGTTGGGAAGAAATTACGGGTTTCCCTGGTAGGACTAATTTTTTAGCACTGTCCCCATAGGAAGAGCGAACAGTGTGGTTTCGATTTGCAATTTGGGCTGGGTCACTGCTTCAGTGACCTTCCCTTTCTCCTATGTAAAATAATGGTAGTAGTGATGATGATGATGATGGTGATGATGAGGACTGATGACAACAATAATACTTTCTGTCTTCCAATATTTTTGATGATATTAAGAGAGAGTATGCAATTACTTCACACAATTTAAACTTGTGGGTAGCTGTTAGTTATTCTTTTCCAACTGTGCAGAGCCAACACTAAACCTGGATGCTTAGTGGGGTCAGCAAATTCTGGACATGGGAGAGGTGGTGAAATCGTAAATACTAATAGCCTCATTGACCGCACACTTAACGTGGACCAAAGCCTTTACTCTGATGAAGCAAGGTTCGGGAAAGTTTGGCCAGGGAGATACAGAATTGAAGTCTGTCTGACACACAAGCCAAGCTTTTCATCCTATATACCCCTGACCTTCACTATACCAAGATTTCACAGCTGAAATGATATGAGGAAACACAGTCAGGAGAAACCCTGTATATAGAATCGATAGGCCAAAATTTATGGCCAGAAACCTATTCTAATGTACACACACAAGTGTGTTTTGTGTCATTTTTCTGAGTTCTGTGACTTAGGTGGATAGAGATGGGGTTTGGCAAGATGGAGAGGTGACAGCATTGCCTCCATTTTACACACACACACACACACACACACACACCAATCTGCTGAGTGGAAAGAAAGGAGAAGTAGCCAGCTCCTAAAAGAGAGCAGTCATATGGGACAAAAGCATCCACTCTATAGGGTTTCTGGAGGAAAAAGCAAGGGATACCCAAGCCCTCAGGTATGGTACAGCATGGAAAAACACCAACAAAAGCAGTTAATACAGCCATCCTTTGCCACAGTTTGTCACACAAATCTTGCCCTGCAACTGCCTAACATAACTCCTCTACTAACCCATCTTGCCTGTGCAGTGGAGCTGGTGAGGAGTGCTATCTGAGCTTTTTCTGGTAAATCTCATAATCCTCACCACTTGTTTATGGGTCCCCAGCATTAATAATGCCAATGTCTTAGAATTCAAAGTCAATACTGCTCTGCCTCCCTTTTTTTATGGAGTCAGCTTTCTGATGATGACTAAGATCCACTGTTTCATCACTCAGTGGGGTCCTATAAACAGGAGGGGGATGTCTGAAGTTAAGATGAGACATCAGTTTCCATTTCTGGCAGGATAACTCTTCTGATGTTTTTCTATCTGTGCCTCTGGTCTTCTGATAATCCTGTAAACTCAAGGAGATGAATGGAGTGTCTCTTTTAAAGTCATCTTTAACAGTTTAAGCATGGGCATAGGCTTAAAATTCCAGAGACTGACTGAGTTCATCTGCTGCTAAAGTGCCAGGTGGAGAGTAAGTCACTGAGACTCAATCACCTTTTGCAATAATGCTTACCTCAGAGCTCCTTGCCTAAAAGCTTTTGAATGCTGAAGATATAATAACCACCAGAGACCCCCACCTGCTGCTAACAGCTGGACTCTGTTTCCTCAAAGCATAAATGGTCCATATGGCTGCCTATTTTCTTAAACTCATTTTACTTTTTTGGATGGTGATGTGGAAAAACCTTAGGATCCCCCAATAGCCAAGTATCTGCCATATGGTTTCATGACCCATCCCTCACTTTCTTATTATCCTGTCTTTGTGTACGAGTGAGCCCCTTCAGTAACGCCATCAGAATGCACAACTCTGTGAGTCTCACTGAATATGGGATCACCTACAAGACACTAAGATGCCAGGAAATCCAAGAGAATTAGGTGATAAGCAGCAAGGGTGATTTAAGAGTATTGAAAGTTGATTAAAGAATATGAAAAGATATCCCAATTAAGTCACCTATGGAAAGAGAGCACAGGTAAACATATGAAGTTTAGATATGCTCCTACACAGAAGCACTAGAGGCCATGCTAAGTGCAACTGAAAACAATGTGAGCTCAGAAAAAAAGGGAACCTATTGACCTTTAGCAGGTTTTAAGATGCCAAGAACACTTTAATAGTTGATGCTGTCCACGACTGAAGTAAGCTACCTTTGCAATGAAAAGCCAGGATGTTAAACAAAGATTCCTCAGTAGATGGCTGTTTATGTTATGGAAATGGGTAGTGTTGAGCCTCACTTCTCTAGAAAGCAGGAACAGCATCACCTGTTTTGCAGGATGAGAGTGATGGACGTAGTACAGGGCTTGGTACACAAGAAGTGCTGAATGTCCAACAGCTATTAGTGTTGACTCTTGATGGTATCATCCTCCCGCCTTGGATATGAGAGGGTTGCAGCCCAATAAGCCCGCTGGCCAAATGGCTCCTAAGATCTTTCATTCTCCCTACTGAGTCATCCACTATTTGGGAACCAAACTTGTACTGCATATCAGCAAAGAGGTGGCTTAAGGTGATGTGAGAGACCTATCACAATTTTCTTTTTACAGTCTCTTTTCACAGTAACCATAAGATGCCAAATGCATGTTTTTGTAGCTTTCAACTTGAGAACCAAGTGTAGGGCTCAAGAAACAGAAGTCTCTATATTTTACTTCTAAGCACCTATACCAAACAAATCCGGAAAGCACTGAAAGCTTTTTGGAAAACATCCCCAGATGCATGGGCTGAAAACAAGCCATGAAAAATAAAAAAGAAAGAAAGAAAGAAAGAAAGAAAGAAAGAAAGAAAGAAAGAAAGAAAGGAAGAAAGAAAAGAATACTAAATGTTCTGATTCCAACTTTGCTTTTTCAAGTTCAATGATAAAAGTAACCATGACAATAATGATTTCAGGCGACAGTTTGAGTTTTATGAGCTAGGTACTGTTTTTGTTGCTTTTCATGTCATTTCTTATAATCCTTTGAAAAGCCCCCATGTGGCTTAGACCTTAGTAGAATTCTCCAAGATTCCACAG
Source organism: Leopardus geoffroyi (assembly GCF_018350155.1). Classification (NCBI taxonomy): domain Eukaryota; kingdom Metazoa; phylum Chordata; class Mammalia; order Carnivora; family Felidae; genus Leopardus; species Leopardus geoffroyi. The sequence continues at coordinate 65,551,420 of NC_059334.1, forward strand.
TTAGTCAGTGCTTCAACTACAGCTTGGACCCAACCAGCCTGACAGCAGAATCCTTTTGTGTGTGTGTGTGTGTGTGTGTGTGTGTGTGTGTGTGTGCGCGCACACACACACACACGCACGTGCACACAGGCATGTGGTTTCTTTTGGTTTTTTCTTTATTTGTTTTTAATCATAATGCAGTACTGGCTCCCAAAATGCATGGGTGATTTCCACATGCAACACATGAGCACCTTCCTCATCTATATGCCGTGTACCTGGTCTGAACCAGCTGTCACTTGCTTCATTTTCTGAAATGAATCCCTAAATGGAATCTCTTCCTTCTACACTGCTTCACCCCAATATAATCTCAACTAGAGCAATTTTGTTACAAAGGGAGCTCTTTGTGTCGCTCCTTGTTTAAGATCTTCCACTGGATCCCCACCTCCCTCAGAATAAAAGCCATGTTCCCTACAATGGTCTGCAAGGCCTCATCCTGTCCACCTGTCACCACCTCTTCCTCCAGAACCCCTCTGACCTCATCGTTTTCTATTCTCTCATTCACTTGCTGTTCCAGCTACTGTGTCTCCTTGCTCTTTCTTCAACACAGCAGGGTCATTCCTGCCTCAGAAACTTTCGACTTGTCATTCCCTTGCCTAGATCACCATCCCTCCAGATGCACACCTGGCTCATTCCCTGATCTCCTCAAGATATGTCAGCTTTCATCACTGCATTTAAAACTACAGAAAGCCCTGCTTCTCCCAGATGTTGTACCATCCTTGTTGCTTTCTTTTCTATTTTTTTAAAATTTATGTAGATTTTTAGTTTTTTATTATGTTTTTTAATTTTTAAAATTTATTTATTTAAATTCAAGTCATTTAACATACCATGTAGTACTGGTTTCAGGAGTAGCATTTAGTGATTCATTACTTACATATAACACCCAGTGCTCATCCCAACAAGTGCCCTACTTAATGCACATCATCCATTTACCCTGTCCTCCCACCCATCTCCCCTCTGGCAACCTTCAGTTTGTTCTCTTTCTTTTAAAGAGTTTCTTATGGCTTGTGGCACCTGAGTGGCTGAGTTGGTTAAGCGTCTGACTTCAGTTCAGGTCATGATCTCACATTTCATGAGTCTGAGCCTCATATCAGACTCTGCTGTCAGTGCAGAGACTGCTGTGAATCCTCTGCACTCCTCTCTCTCTGCCCCTTCCCTGCTTGCTTGTTCGTTCTCTCTCTCAAGACAAACAAACAAACAAACAAACATTTAAAAAAGAGTCTCTTATGGCTTTATTTTCTCCATAACACTGATGACCATATAATGTCCTTCATATTTTGCTTATGCATTCTACATTATAAATTTTATATTTATTCTGTAGAATATCAACTCTATGAGGGGAAGAGTTTGGTTTCTTTTATTTTATGCTACAGTCCTAGACCCCAAACAGCAATGTATGGCGAATAGTTGTTGCAGAATGCATAATCCATAGTCTTACTATGTATAGGGAATCTTAACTCACTGGGAAATCTTTTCTATTAAGTATTCTTCCAAAATGGCAGTAAGCAGCTCCTATCTATTAATAAAGCTGGCTAACGTTTCTAAATATTACCTAAATGATAATCTCGTTTTGTAATTCTTTACACCTTAAGCAGTCCTTCTTCCTTAAGAATAGACCAGGAGGGTGAGGGATATAGTCTCAAAAGAGAGGGCAACAGTTACAGACTAGAAAGATAACTTCACCATTCAACTGTAACTTCCAAAAAATATTTTTTTTTTATTCTTCTAAAGCCATGACCTACACAAGTGATTTCAAGCCCAAAACCTTTGACTGGGAATATGTAGATGCAAGAAATAGGGAAGAGGCTTTTGTTTTTATTTTTATTTTATTTTTATAAATCTGCATGTATCAGTGGTTGGCAAAATCACACAGTAGGGCAAGGACTGACTATAGAAAGACACAGGAGCAGTTTGCCAGCCAAAAAATGAGAGAAACGTCTGACCAGGAGGGAGTGACCTGGAGACTTAGGGAAGCAACATAGTTAGAGTTAGGTATGGCCCCTGACATAGTCGGCTCTGCCCCCTTCTGAGAGAAAAATCTTCAGTTGGTAAAACAGCAGAAGTCTGAGAGACAGGTTTGGTGATCTGTGGGTAGAAGGTACTCCATTTCTTTCTGGACATAGGAGAAGTTAGCCTTTCAGAGTGTCTCACATCAAGGTGGCCCCATGGTGTGAAGAGATGCGGAAATTGCCCCTGGCCTCAGGGAGGACACGGATGTTTCCTAAGAAAACCGGTTAGTCATCAGGAAAGAGGTGAAGCGAACCCAGAGAAGAACCGGGGTAGGCGGTCCAAGCTAGGGATTAAATGGCAGCCACAGTCGGTGTTAGGTAAAAACATCACATGAGTGGGGAGTAAGATGGAGACCTGCTCCACCAGGGCAGGGACCTCAAGGCGTTAACACACCAAAGGACACAGAACCAATTTACCTCATCACTTACGTCAGAATTAGAGTCAACATCAAAGGCCAAGGGGGGACGTTCATCAGTGGAAGTGTGCAAGAACCAGAGTACAGAGTGACTGATGCCTACCCCCGACTTGACAATGTTCCCTGTGGCCCTTGAACTCATGGGCCCTCTGAACCCACGTGAAAGAGAAAGACAGAGGATGAGTAAAAAAACTCTGAGAGGAGAGTATCTTCTCTAGAGTGTTGGAAGGTTAGATTTAACCTGAAAGAGACAGACCAAAACTGGAAGTGATGGAGATAAATTCAAGCGGCCTATGAGTATTCCTTCCTTAAGCAGAAATGTGTGCTGGTGAGCAAGCGATATTCAGTTATGGAAAAATAAAGTTATATTTCTACCCACCTGAGTCACAGTGTATAAATTTTAAATCCACTCAATATGTAAGGGCCAGTGATTTATCAGTGCTGAGTTGCACAGTAAAATAAAATTTTAGAAAGTTACCAAATGGCTAAGTAGATGGCAGAAATCATGAGGAATAAAAAAAAAAAAAGAAAAGAAAAAAAACTTACTCCTCATCCAAGGAAGCATGATAAAAGTGATTCAGCCAAATGTTTTAAAGCCAAATATGAAAAACAGCCATGTGTCCTGTTTACAATAAACCACATAACCCCAACATAGTTATTTCCAAATGGTGTGTGGGATTCAATATGCAAAAAAACCCAAGAATAAAAACACACTTCACAACTTGCCCAGGAATTTCCCTCTTGTATTTATGAAGCACTCGCTGTCTCTATCCAACTAGAAACAACCATCTCCATTATAAAATATACTAAATTGGCACGCTTCTGTCTGCTAATAGATGAATTATAGATGAATTTCCAGTGTCTTCAGCCACCTTCCATGTAGATAATACATGGTTAAGTTATTATTGTACTACAGAAGACAAAGTTATGTTTCACCCCACTTAAGAAATGAGGAGTAAGAACTTTAAGGCTTTGTGTGTTGCTTTAATAAATGTTAAAAAGTAGAAGGGATTGGCCACAAGGTAAGCCAGATGACTAGATTCAAATCCTATTTACCATATATTATTGGTATGACTTTCAGTTTCTTTAATGCCTCCATTTTCTCATATACAGCACTTCACAAATTGCTAAGGAACACAGAGCTTATGTATATAAGCTTTAGAACACAGCTTGCCTTATTATATGCACTCTCTTAAGTATTTGCTGGGGTACCTGGGTGGTTCAGTTGGTTGAACAACTGACTCTTGATTTCAGCTCAAGTCATCCCACAGTTTGTGAGTTCGAGCTCTGCATTGAGCTGTGTGCCCACACTGCAGAGCTTCCTTGGGATTCTCTCTCTCTCTTTCTCTGTTCCTCCCCCACTTATGCTATCTCCCTCTCTCTCAAAATAATAAACTTAAAAAATTTTTAAAAATAATATAAAGATTTACTAAAATTATCAATATTTTTATTTATTTATTTATTTATTTATTTATTTATTTATTTATATTTTTAAAGGAGTATTTTTAAAAAATTTTTATTTACTTTGTGTGCCAGAGAAAGAGAGAGAACAGGGGAGGGCCAGAGGGAAGGTGGGGGGGGGGAGAGAGAGAGAGAGAGAGAGAGAGAGAGAGAGAGAGAGAGATCCCAAGTAGGCTCTGTGCTGTCAGTGCAGAGCCTGATGTGGGGTTTGAACTCACAAACTGTGAAACCATGACCTGAGCTGAAACCAAAAGTCAGAAGCTCAACCAACTGAGCCACCTAGGCACCCCAATTATCAATGTTTTTAAAGGCCCAATTCCTAACATAACCAGTCGGAAACACACTCTTAACCCAAGATTCTTTCCATGAACTCCTCACCCCCCAATTCCCAGTTAGACCTCCCATCTGATTTTCCCCATTCACTTTTCTATGCTATCCCAACACTAATTCCACCAACTCGCATACTGTATTAAACAATTCATGTACTCTAAAGACAATACCCTTTCTTGGTATTGAGATCTGTGCTCAAAGACGAGAAAATACACACTACTCTCACCATATACTCTGTGATAAATGGAAAGTTCTGGGAAATGACTGGTCAGTGTTAGGATGTAGTCTTCAAGCAAGGAACTGAATAAAACTCTGTGCTGAGAGAATACAATTCATAAACCTAGCCCAATAAGGTCTAACCTAGCACTTCATTTTAAACAAGTGAACCAGAAATGGAAACTTAAATAAATAAAATTTCTGGAATCAGAAACCTTTTATTTGATCCCTCCATTGCATGCTATTAGTCAAATCATTTCTTCATTCTGGGTTTCAAGTTCCCTATTTGCAAAATAAAGGCAAAGTATTGGCTGTATAATTTTCATTTGTCCCTCCAGATTCTTTCCTACTCTTCGTTCTTCATACTGTGTGCCAAAGGATGCTGACATTTGGGGCTGTATCAGCTGGGCCCCCTGGTTTCTGGTTGGGTCAAGGGGAGGAAATGGCAGGAGTTGCAAGGCTAGAGAGAGACAGACCAAAGTTTTTATTCCTCTCTCCTTCCCATGTGCCTCTCTCCCAGGCCACTGATAAGCAGTGGCTCCGTTCCTCTGTCTGTGTTTACCACTTCCCTATTCCCTTCCTCTGCCACTGCTATGACTGCCTGTCCATTCTGGTCACCATATTCTCTTCTTGTCGCTTCAGGCCTAGGAATGATAGTTGCACACTCTTGCTAGTGTCTATGTGCTTCCTCATTGCTGATTAGTTTCCTTTGAGTCTGACAATAAGCCTTGAAGAGTCCCTTCATTAAACGCTTCTCTATTTCTATTTGAGTGGGCTTCCAGGATCAACTCAGACAAAAGTCTACCATCACTGCAACATTGTAAAAATGATAGGACATAAGTGAAAATGCCCCATTCTGTGCCTGTTGCACAGTTAGATGATCAATGAATATCTGCTAATCCTACTGTGTAACAGCATTTTCTGCAAACCACTATCATGACAGGATCTGTGCAGATCAGGTCCTGTGTCATAGGTAGACAATCATCAGGTAAGCTGAAGAGCAAACAACTTTTGTAATATGTGTATTTTCTGGCTACTACCCAGGTTGTTCTTTATATTAAGTTACACAACTATTGGCAAGCAGTTATGATATCTCTTGTTAGGCCTTTCTTTGCCCGCTTGTCTATATTTCTTTCCATGTTTCTTCCCAAGTCAATCCATATCAGCCCCTTAATCCTATGGCTCTTCTCTGAACATCCAGACTGCCACTCAGCAGATACCTAGGGACCCAGAAACAACTACCATTTTCCAGGAGCTCCTTGCCACACTAAAGAACTAGTCATTTTTCTGAATGTATTGTAGTGAGTTCCTCCTATGATCTAGATCAATATTTTTGTTTTGTTGTTTCCCCCATGAGGTTTCTAGGCGATCCTTATCTGTTATAAAGAGAGAGAGAGAGAGAGAGAGAGAGAGAGAGAGAGAGAGAGAGACCTGACAAAGGAGTGAGTATCACAAGGCAGGGAGGTTTTTCCAATTAGAAAAGGTGCAGTTCTCTGCTTGGGCTCACCCAACACCTTGTTCTTGCACATGATATCATTTTATAAGGAATGAGGGAATTTAGCTGATGTCTTGTGGTCTAACTCCCAGTACTTTTGAATAACTTTTTTCCCGGAATTGAAGTCAGTTTCTTGGAGATATCAATCTGAAGTTCCAGACTGACAACACTTAAATCTACTCTTGGTAACCTTCACACATGTATGTATACTTTCTTCCATGCAATCCTTGAGCATTACTCTTGGGAAGCATTTGTTAATATTCTTGTTTCCCAAATAAGAAAACTAAACTGAGAACTCTGAAGTATTAGACCCAAGATCTCTAAGTGCATGGCAGAGACAGGACTAGAACTCACATCTGCTGACACCAAATTTCTTTTTTTTTTTTTTTTAAATCTGAAGCGTTTTTTTTTTCAATATATGAAGTTTATTATCAAATTGGTTTCCATACAACACCCAGTGCTCATCCCAAAAGGTGCCCTCTTCAATACCCATCACCCACCCTCCCCTCCCTCCCACCCCCCATCAACCCTCAGTTTGTTCTCAGTTTTTAAGAGACTCTTATGCTTTGGCTCTCTCCCACTCTAACCTCTTTTTTTTTTTTTTCCTTCCCCTCCCCCATGGGTTTCTGTTAAGTTTCTCAGGATCCACATAAGAGTGAAACCATATGGTATCTGTCTTTCTCTGAATGGCTTATTTCAGTTAGCATAACACTTTCCAGTTCCATCCATGTTGCTGCAAAGGGCCATATTTCATTCTTTCTCATTGCCACGTAGTACTCCATTGTGTATATAAACCACAATTTCTTTATCCATTCATCAGTTGATGGACATTTAGGCTCTTTCCATCATTTGGCTATTGTTGAGAGTGCTGCTATAAACATTGGGGTACAAGACCAAATTTCATTCTTCTTCAGTAACTATTCATGAAAGACCAACCACGTGCAAGGTACTGAATTAGGCCCCCATATAAGTTTTTGCAAAACAAACAAACAAACAAACAAGATATAGTGTCCATTCCACTAAGGACATTTTGATACAAAATGTTTTCTTCCTCTATTAGCTACATGCACATAATATTTCAACTTAGACTCAAAGCCCATCTCCTCTTGAGGGAGGAACTACCAGAAAATACAAGAGGCCTGTACATTCACCTCCTAAAATATGACCCTTTCCATAAACAGGTCCAAACACGGAGTTCCCAATCAGTAGTTTAACATTATTCTCTAAGTTAAGAAATGGTCTATGTGGCAAGCACTATGACAACCACTTGCCACATGTGGCTATTTGTATTTAAATTAAGTAAAGCTAAACTTAAGCTTAGTTAAAAATTCAGTTTCTCAGTCACGCTAGTCACACTTAAAGTGCTCATAGCTACATGTGGCTAATACCACACTGAACAGAGTAGTTATAGAACGTTTCTATTATTGTAGAAAATTCTATTGAACAGTGCTAGTATGTGTTTGAAATGCATTCCCCTTAAAATTGTTGAACCAAAGAACCATAGGATTGTATAAATAAAAAGCCATAAGGCCATTATAGATGAAAGTAAATTAATTCATTCATTAGTTCTCTATGGGTTTAACAATCATGCATTAAGTGCCTACTATATGCCAGGCATTGTATTTGTAGTAGGAGATATAATTAGCAAAATAAGTATGATTCCTGACCTCATTTACCTTACAGACAATAAAATATATAATTTCAACAGAATGTGATTATTTACTGCTACCTCTAATTTTGTTGCAATCACAAAAACAAATGACAATTCTTTCACATTTATACCTGCCAAGGGGAGAAAACGTTTTGTCTCCTGAGAGGTTACAATCTTTCTGAGTCACATAACCCCCCATACTAACTAAAAGCAAGTTTTCTGACAGATACCATATGGTTTCACTCTTATGTGGATCCTGAGAAACGTAACAGGAACCCATGGGGGAGGGGGAGGAAAAAAGAAAAAAAAAAGAGGTTAGAGTGGGAGAGAGCCAAAGCATAAGAGACTGTTAAAAACTGAGAACAAACTGAGGGTTGATGGGGGGTGGGAGGGAGGAGAGGGTGGGTGATGGGTATTGAGGAGGGCACCTTTTGGGATGAGCACTGGGTGTTTTATGGAAACCAATTTGGACAATAAATTTCATATAGTATAAAAAAAATAAATAAATAAATAAAAAATAAATAAATAAAAAAAATAAAAAAAAAATAAAAGCAAGTTTTCTTCCAGACATTTCTGTGGATTACTCAGGTTTAAGCTTAATAACGAGCATTTAGGTCTATTTACCTCACATAGATTCAAATATGAGTGTTTCAGTCTTTGTAATCTATAATAACAGGTAACTAAATAGTCTCTGGGACCCGCTTTATGACAGAGTCAAAGCTATGTGTCTGGGGGATACAAAAGAAGACAGCTTTGAGAATGTCAAAAAGAAAGCCCAAAAATCCGCCTTCAGCTGGGTTAGTTTAAGTCATCCTAGTTGGTAGGGGAACATTTCTTATCTGTAGCTATTCAAGCTGAACATTACCCAGAGGAGTGAGCACTAGTCTTAACCCACGATTTCAGTGGTTAGTGGGCTGGATCTTGATCACTCCCTCCTGAAATTGTTTTAAGATCTAACTCCTACAGAGGATTCAAGAGAAAGATCCAGAAAATACCCACATAAGAGCCAAAGTTTATCTGCCAAGATTCTTAATGTTACTTCAAAATTCTCCCTCCTTAAGAAAATACTAATTATTTCTGCTGAGAAACAATGAACATATATTCTTGAAAGAAAGCAATAACCTCAAATTTAAGAAAGTTAAATAAAATATTTCCTGAAGCCTGTCTTCATCGACTAAATGTGCACATGCATGTGTGTATGTTTTATGTTCGGGAAAAGCTGACTCCATTTTCTTTAAAATAAAAATAACTTGAATGTCTTTAAGCATGACATTCTCCAGTTAATGACGAGTCACATCACACCCTATCAACTTTAAGATGACCTACTTTGTACATATATGTAACTACTCAGTTTCTTCAGTCTTTTGAGTATGCAATTCTTAATTTACCATGACTCTAATTATTATCTTCTTTCCTTCCCACGGAATAGTCAATGTCTTCAACATGGATTGGACAACACAGAAAGGGAGCTTTCCTTTGTAGATCTTAAGAAACCATACATATCTTGTTCACCATTTTCCACTGATGACTGTCATAATACATCACAAAATCTGTATTTGTTATAAGTACAGAATGAATGAATTAATGAATTAATGAATGGTTAACAGCGGCCATTGCATTTTAGACACTTGTCATTATTAAGGCTAAATTATTTTATGTTATTATTCTCTCAAATACTGTGGGTATGAGACAATGTAAAGTTCAGAAGGAAAAACCTGTGGCCTTTCTCATAGAAACCAATATGCATATCTCACTTCCCTGGAGCTGGAGCTGGATCTGAGAAGACCTCTGAATTCTGTGAAGTCATGGGAATGGGAAAGGTGTTAGGTAGGGTTCTGGGCCAGGACAGCAGAAACAAGCAACTTGTACCACGTGAAGCCTGGTTTCCAGCAGCAGCATGAAATCATAAGTGATTCACAATTTTAATGGTATCACCTCTTTTGAGTTACACATAAAGAGGGAATTTAACTGGGATTTGTTAAAGGTATTTTATTTTGCTTCCTATACCTCACCGGGCATTTCATTAGCGTTTTACTTCTGCTCTAAAAAGAAAAAGGAAAGAAAGAGAAAGCCTTAAAAAACCAGAGGAGTCTGATCATCTGTCTATTAGATGCAAAGCTATGGATTGTGGTTCTTTGGCCTACCTCAGCTTTTTCTACTCTGAAAACTGAATAGGCTAAAAATGCACACACAATTAGAGGGTCAAGTAAAGAATGAATATACAGGTACACATACTTACACACGCACACACACATACATACTTATACACACATATGCACAACTGCAAAGAGTAATATGAATCTTTACATTTTCTGAGCTGAAAGATGTCCTGTGATCACTGCCATCATAATGAGTACCCTGCTGAGAAGCCACAAAAATTGCCATAATATTGCCTCCAGATGCTAGCTATCAATGTTCCCTCTTCAGTAAAATAGCACCAAAATGGTACAGAAGCACTTTTCTGCCTATTGTATTCTTTCTGTCCCCATACCTCTCTCTTTCCATACTCCTGACTGGGCAGTTGTCCAAAGTTACAATGAGCTCAGGAGAATATGATCAGAAAGTATTGTATAATTTTTATAATTCTTTAATCACTATACCTTGACACAGCTTCATAATTTAAACTTGGGCATTTGATTTAACCTGATCATAAGCAGAAAGAGAATTGGGTCTGCTCTGTAATTAATCATTTCTGCATTACATTTCCCAAAAAACAATATAAGAAACAAAGGAACAGGAAACATCCTAACCCAGACCTTGATGTGCAAATAATTGGCTTGGCTTGGCTTTTGTCATTGTAGAGGACAGTAGCCCCGACTAAGGTTTATTAATATATGCTCTCTAGACAGACATAGAGCACTGTAAGTCCTGCCCATCCCAAAGCCCCGGGAAATTCACAGAGCGTGCCTCACTTTTCTACTCATTCCTTTTCCCTACAGTTTCCTCTGCATAAACATTCTTTATCAAAAAATGCTGGTTTTGATCTTCCTACTTTTAAATGCCATAGAGTGCCTAAGGCTTGAAAACTACATGTTTCTTTGCTCTTGGTTCAATATGCTCAGTGGGAGAAATTTGTCATCGGAGTTGTTGCTGTTGGAGAAATATAGAAATCTCCTTTCCCCTCAGTCCCTGAAGCATCTGTTGCCTGGACTTCTGTTTGTATTAATGAAATATGCCATCTGCATTGTGTAGGCTTTTACATTTCAGTAGGAAGCAGAGAAGGGAATCCCAAGGAGGAATCCATTAGCCATATAATGCCCCCTTTGTGCTCCTTCATGCATGACTCAAAAACCAAATCCTCCTGACCACCTGTGACCACTGCCATGGGCACAATTTTAAAGCAGGGAAAACTCAAGTTCTAAACAGGCCATCATTTCACTGTGGGTTGACTAACAGTCCACTCATCTATTTGGAAATAAAGTATTGCAGATATAGTTTTTTCCTCTGCCTTAATAGGTAGAGCCTTAGTTAGAACCCTTTTAGACATAAATGACAGAAACCCAACTCTATCAAGCTTCAACAACAAAGAAGATATATTGCCCATGCATCTGAGAATTTTAAGGGGAGAATCCTCAGGTCTGACTGCCTCCAGATGCTCAAATGTTGCCAGGAATCGGCCTCTCACCTCTCAGCTCAGCTTTCATTGCTGTTGGATTATACTTAAGCAAATTCTCATCAGGCTGCTATACTTTTGTCCTGGGTTTATATCTGACCTGCTCAGCAGCCCTATGATTCATTAGTTCCAGCAAAAATCTAGAAATTGAGTCTCTTTGGCTCGAAAGGTCTGGCCTTTGTCACCTCCCTTCTTTTGAACCTGTGTTTCTGGCCAAAAGGGATGCTATGCCCTTACTGACAGACCAGAGTCTGTGTCCCTCAGGATCAGGTGTGTGGGATCTACTCTACTGTAACCACATGGTCTGGAAGTGGGGAAGGGACCATCAGGATCACGCTCCCAGAAGAAAGCATGTTTAAACAGGCCAAAAGCAAAAATGCCTACCCCAGAAAGGGAAGCCCAAAATGCATTCCAAGACTTGGCATTTTAGAAGACTACTTAACCTCATCTGATCGTAGTATTGGCAGAGTCCTTTCCTCCACTCCCTACCCCCTACCCCACTTTACCAAATTCTCTGAAGAATGCAGAGAAATTCCTTTGGGATACACAGGTATTGCTTACCTTTTAGGGGGTCACATCAGGGTCTAGGTTTCAGAAAAGGACAGGTCAGGAGTTAGTGACCAGACCTCAGAAATAGGGAGCTGGCAAGTATGAAACTACCTCAGGTGTGTGGGAGAAAGAATCAGAAGGAGAGAACTAGAAGAGCCAAGAATGGCCTGAATGGCAGTGGTGCATCCAAAATAACCAACCAGGGTAAGATATGCTGGACAGAAAACTCAATTTTAGTTCTCAATAATTAACATATATATTGAAGGTATAATCATACTAAGACTAGGAATCAAACCATTAATGTGTGTTGAGTCAATTACCATGCTTAGCATATCTAACTTAATGAGGAATCAAATTGTGGGGGTGAACAGAGGAGTGGCTCAAATTAACCATGTGGAGACTCAAAGAAGTGTAAAGGCAGAAGGTGATATCTCAGTTAAGATCAGAAGGACATGTAAAAGGCGGAAGGAGAGGGAGACTGATTTAGAAAGTGAACAAACACAGTGTATCCAAAGCCCTTGTGATAGTTCTGAGAATGCAGAGATCAGGAAGGAAAGAGTGCTTCTTTATGGCTGAAGCACTACATGAGAAGGGCAGAAAGAGGGGAGAAAAGAGTATAAAAAGTCCAGAAGGTTAGAAGGGCAAGAAAACAAACAAAAACATCAACAAGCTGTACTGAATTTGGACTTCTCTGGCCTCCAGGACTGGTCAAAGCAAGAAATGGTTATGCCTCTGCCGCTGGATGCAGTTAATGAGAAGTTAGGATTAGGATCTCATCACCAAATATGCTCTCTTATTGCTGCATACATTCAGATGATATAGATGAGACTCACTCTTAGGGTAGCTTTATGCTGAACAAATTCAACCATCACTCCACATTTGACAAGAGCAAGATGCTCTCCCTCAATGGTAATTATGCAATAGGTCAATCCAGCTACACAATGAGCATCTGATCTTGGAATTTCCCAAATCAAGCACAGTGCCCAGCATATCACAAGCTCAGTAAGTGTCTGCTGAATGGCTGCTATGGACAGATGAGTACAAGATGTCTCTTACTGGAACCAAGCCAGACCTGAGAACTATCTATTTACCCTGTACTTAGTTAGCTACCAAAGAAGTGCCACTCTTCCACAAGCCATCCATCTAAATATTGGATGGCATTATAAGGAAAAGCTGTTATAGCTCTTAAAGGAAATGATTCCTGCAGAGTTTCAGAGTTCTAAGGAAAAAAAAAATCACACTCAGCTCTCAGCATCAGGAATAAGATTCGTTTCCTTAACTACATTTTTTTAATCAAATGAGCATTGTTAATCTTATAAATACACGTGTATATATATTTTTTGCTTTAGCTACTAGAAAGTTTGTAGTGAATGTGGGGAATAATATATTAGCTGAAGAGAATCATACCATATACAAATGCCCATGACAGATTTATTCTAGGACTTTATCATTTTCCTTCACTGACTTACTTCACATCCATCAACATTTTTGTCTTAAAAATTGTCCCTATCTTATTCCATAAGGTTGTAAGGGACTTAATAAAAATCTATATAATGTGAAAGGATAAACAGATCAATGGGGACTACACAGATGAAGTGATAGCTAGGTAAACAGTACCTATGAGGTCTTTATGCCCTTGTCCACTTCTACTTCCTTTTAATTTCTGAAGATACCTGCAATATCAATAACATCTTTCTCTTGTAATAATAACCATATCCTGAGTACAGCAGCATCTTGATTGTTTCTAGGCACCTAAGGACACATGACTAGATGTGGGCAATGGGCGGTGACAAGAAGTGACATATATGGCTTCCAGATCAGAACACTTAATTATAATGTGAGACCCTCCACAGCTTTCTTCCCCAGCCTCAGAACTTGCGGTTACAGGTGGTGAACTCCTCAATGTCTGGGTCCCTGAATGATAGTCACACAGAGCAGGGCCCCCAGATGACTCACACTTGTCACATAATGTAAATAAGATACAAACATTTCCTGATTTAAGCTTCTGATAATTCAGAGTTGTTTGTTACTGTGGCATCAGCTAATCTTTCCTGACTGCTGTATACGCTAAGAAATGCAGCACACAGCCAGTAAAATGAAAGCAGTAGACAATCCTCCGAAGGAGCTGAACCTGCTAGTACAGGAAGTGAAAAAATAAAGTAAAATATCAAAAGTTTATTGTGGGTTTTGAAGTATGCCTTCACAACCGTGCAAAAGAATTAGAGTTCAGAGACGAATAATCAAAGTTATTCAGACGGACACATACAACAAAGAAATATTAGAGATGCTGTTATTATTTACCTACAGATTCTTGCTGCTTTGTACATTTCCGGCACTTAGCTGAGGCATACATCTGGTTTTAGAGAAAGGATATGGTTTATATAAGGTTTTATTTGAATGGTCCCTAGGAGAAATCCTATTAAACCCATTAAGGGAATTTTTTTCTTCTTTTTTTAATTTATTTTTAATTTTTTAATGTTTATTTTTTTTTCAATATATGAAATTTATTGTCAAATTGGTTTCCATACAACACCCAGTGCTCATCCCAAAAGGTGCCCTCCTCAATACCTATCACCCACCTTCCTCTCCCTCCCACCCACCATCAACCCTCAGTTTGTTCTCAGTTTTTAAGAGTCTCTTACGCTTTGGCTCTCTCCCACTCTAACCTCTTTTTTTTTTTTTTTTCCCTTCCCCTCCTCCATGGTAAACCCATTAAGGGAATTATAAAGCAGACACACCTTACTATGTCTAAGGACTTGAGAAAGTTACACTGCCTTGCTTGGCCTTCATTTTTGTTTTATTAGTAAAATGGAGAGTGTTGTGCCTGTCTTACAGCATTGTTGAGACAATCAAATTAAACAGTCCAAATAAATCCTTTGCCAAAAAAAAAACAGAACAAAACAAAGCCTCAAGAATTGTTAGAAGCCTCATCAAACTTTTCATTTTACATATTTAAAGTCTTATGCCCAGAGAGGTTAGCCTAGTTGTCCACGTCCCAAAGCTGGTCAGTAGAGCTAAGAAGAAAGTGTTGATTCCACACAGCTGCTGCGTACTTGTTATATTCCCTAAGGACCAAACAAGTAGCTCTGTAACAAATTAAATTGAATTAATTTGTAGATAGATAAAATAATGTGTCTTGATCAGCAAGACAGCACAGTTGTGGAAAAATGAACAAATCTGGAGAGTGTCTGTGTATGGAGTTATCCATTGAGAGGCAAGACTGCTCACACCTATCCTGAAACCTACCACTTGGTACAGCCTTTTATGGTCTTTTCCAGTTTATTCTGTCTACCTTTTCAGAGCACAAAGCATATGCCATCTAGGATAAATACCAGGCTTTTAATCATGGCCTGCTTTGTAACCTATCTCCTTGTTATCATTGTTATTAATTCCACTTCATATCGGCATTACCTTTGCAAGTGAGTATATTTAGCATCAGAAATAAACAATTAGCTGAACTCTTTGAGGGTGGGTGTTGGATGTTGACTACCTTGCATCATCGTATATCATAAACCACATCACATAATGGTAGGTCATAAGGTATTTCTTATAGTGTTATACACATAGAAGGCACTTAATTTGCATTTGCTGAGTGAATAAATAAATGCATGAATAGAGAAACAAACTAATAAAAGAAACTCACCTGCCTGTAGCCAAGTGCCTGGGAGAGATGATTGTATAGTACTATATTATTCTATTCTCTGATGGTAAGAGTCTGATTTAGACTGGCAGATTTAAAATAAGTAAGAGGCCATTCAGACTAAGCAAATCGCAACAGTGATACTTATTAGTTTATAGAAAAAGACCAAAGACTTTATAACGTGGGTCACTCGAAACAGGGATAAAGCAAAGACCCAGCAAATTCACAGCAGTAAGCAATCTCATAATGCAAAGGATAACCTAATAGATCTTTCCCACCTGTTATTTCTCTAAGGGAGGATTCTTTCCACGAAACCAGAGATGACTAACTTGAGAGGCAAAGCACGATTGCTTAAACCAGCCATGCATCACTGGCACCAAATTGCTACAACTGAAAATGCGAAAAGCTGGCTAACCGCATTCAAGAAAACCCATTTAATTTCCATAGAACATCCCTTCTTGTAACACGCTCCCTTGTAGGGAAGACCACAGTGAGAAAATCCCTAGGATCCATATTTCAAGTCTCCAGCGCAAAAAGCAGCAAGCATTGACTTATGCAAAGGAGCAGAGGAAACTGGGGGTATGATAGCTTTGCTTAGGGGTCTGTATGAAGAAATGAAGAGGTAAAGAGCAAAATAACCAGCACTTCGAACATGAAGTTCAAACTAGAAGGTAATATGGCATAGTGGAAATCACAAATGTCTTTGGAGCCAGAGTATTTAAATTTATAATGCACCACTTACTGAGTATCTGCGTGCAGTCTCGGGCAGGTTACTTCATTTCCCTGAGCTTCATTTTCCCTTTTCAACTGGGGTCATTATCACCTGTTTCTCAGGATTGCCATAGGATGACATGAGCTCATCCATAACTGTGGCTGGCATATAGTAGGAGCTCATAAAATAGAATTCCTTCCTGGCTATCCTCAGAGACATTCCTGATTGCACAAAAACATGTAGAATGTTGAGATGATCCATAAAATGCCCAGATTTAGGTAGAGCAGGGGTTCAGAGCTAAGCTGCCGCAAGAACGTAAGCATTCTCCCTGCTCTCCATGAATTATGCAAAATCCATACGATGATGTGTCTGGGCCATTGCCATCTGGCTTCTCAGGTGTTTCAAGAAAAGCACGACAGAGAAGGCTAGGTGGTGGCTGTTATCACCACATTGTTAAATATATTAATGGTAATGTGGCTAACTGTGACTTAACCACATTATAAAACGTGATCCTGTAGTAAAAATCACAAAGTGTTCTTTCCGTAACATCATGGCAATTGTCCATGAAATGTCATTTAGAGAAAAGACACAACTATGGAACAGTACATACAGGATGAAACTAGTTATTTTAAAAACAACACAAAATAACATTTTTTGTTTCCTTGTATATGCATCTCCAGTATATGTAAACTATCTGAAAAAAATACATAGTATTTTGCCATAGTAACCTTTGGCAAAAGAACCATGGTTTGGGAACAGACCACAGAACACCAATACTTTTATCGTTTTTTAAAAATCTTTTCCAACAAAAATTTGCTCATGTGTGATTTTTATAACAAACAGCAGGAGAAAAGGAAATGAAGGCAAGCCCATCCTCATGGGGACACTGGCTGGTGTATGGGCATCTGCCAAGGGGAGAAAGACAACCACTGGACGCCTCCGTGAAGGCAGGTGCACCAGTCTGTGCTCAGTGCCAGGCTTGAGAAGTGCTGTGGAGCCTGGCTGTGACCTCATACACTCCAGAGGGCAGAAAGATGTCATCTCCTAAGGGAAAATAGTTTTCGAATTACATCCTTATTTTCATCTCTCCATTCTCGCCCCCTAAGCCCAATACAACCAAGTGCCTGCCTTTCCTGACCTTGGTCAATCCTGATATTTCTCCCATGTTTGTTTTCTCCTTCAAGCAAAACCATCAGAAGTCTGTTTTTTTTTTAATTCCCGCTCCCTCCCCCACCCCCATTTCAGAACAAGAACTGCTGAGCAGAAAGTTGACAGAAGTTCTGGTCTAAAGTCAGGGTTCTGCTTCTCTGATCGCTAAACCAGGAAGGGGGAAGAAGAAGCTACTCAAATTAATTACAGATAAAAATAGGACATTTGACTCTGTGCGCATGTATGTGTGTGTGTGTGTGTGTGTGTGTGTGTGTGTGTTTGAGAGAGCGAGAGAGAGAGATTCTGAAGAAGGAAAGAACACAAAACCCTAATATTCAGTGATTCATAAATGAATAGCTATAGTGAATGAAAGTATTGACACTGACAGCACAATAGCCCAATAAAAACAAAAAGAGGAAAAATCCTGTCTCATGGTCCAAAGTGAGGCACCGATTTAACACTTGTCTTACAGCCTGAATTTATAGCTGGAGATAAGCTATGAATTGGGCATGAAGGGAAGC
The DNA here is from genome assembly GCF_018350155.1 of Leopardus geoffroyi. Taxonomy (NCBI): domain Eukaryota; kingdom Metazoa; phylum Chordata; class Mammalia; order Carnivora; family Felidae; genus Leopardus; species Leopardus geoffroyi. The sequence goes on from NC_059334.1 coordinate 65,569,218, forward strand.
AGAAGAGAACACTCAAGTTGGAATAATGCTAAGTAAATCCTCAGTGTTGTTGATGTCATTTTAGACATTGTTAGAGATGCACAGACAACATCAGTCATTCTGACAAGCCCCTTCTGTTCACTGTTACTGCTTTCCCTCACATTCAAGATGAGAAAATATATTGCTTTACACCCACAATATCCCCTCTCTCTTTTTCACTTTTTTCAAACTTCTAAAAATCATGGGGCAGAAACAAACAGACCAGGAAAAAAAAAAAAAAAAGGTAAGACAACAAGCAAACAAACTGAATGAGGCCCAAAGTGTTTAATTAGAGAACCAAAGCATTTTCCAACTTAGAAGTGGGCACGTGGTAAAAGATTCTAAATGAGGTTACATCTCCCCATTAAAAAGTGAAATGATTGGTCCTTAAAATCACAGTTCTCCCACAAATGATGCTGAATTCTTAGAACAGATGAAATATTGTGCATATGGTAATGATGCAATATGGCAGACAACCATACTTGTTCAATAACCAGTAAAAAAGAAACTAAAATGGACTGCAACTGTGTGAATACTAATTATTCAAAGTAGGTTCAACTAGAGAATCTTGAAATGAACAGATTAAAAGTCACAAGGCAGAACACTTCGAGAGCAAGAAATACAAAAAATGTCTAAACTCATTTTTATACCCCAGCAACTAGCACATGAGGCACATTCAATGAACATAATGTGTCATAAATTAATGCCAAGATTATAAACAAATCTGGGGTCTGTCCTGAGTTAAAGATGATATTATGACTGGATAATTTTTAGAATGTTTAATTCAAACTGTGAGAATCTTCTTTGACCTCTAAGATATAGTTTCATGTTTAAATTTGGGTGCCCTGGAGACAGCAAGTCAGAGTTACAATCTGATTTACCATTTTATTAGCTGGGTGTTGTGAGCACGTTCCCCTTTCAAAGACTGACTCCCCATCTGCAAAACGGAGACAGCACTTACACCTACCTACGATGGTCAGAGTGAAGATTAAATAATATAATGTATGAAAACTCCTTTGCACCATGCCTTTTAGTGTTAGTGTGCTTGTGAAACATTTGTCACCACTGTTCTTGTGGAGCACAGCGGCCCCAAGAAGACAGAAGATGTGTTCGGTGGTCCCAATAAGCATGGCATGTTCCAACCTAGAGTTCCCAACTCTGACCACTGTCTGAAGTGGAGATAAGCCTCTATTGCATGTACCTGAGTCTTACTGCCTCTGCAAGTCTGATTCCAATGTTAGGATCAGGTATGCCATGGGAAACCTGCCAAATAGCTAACATAAAACAGAATCGAGGCTGATCAGTTTTGAAACGTATGTTTTTGTCCCAAACTGGAGACTGTTCTTAAGCTAGCTCTGAAGTGTTCATACCTGAGTACAAAAGACTGAAAAGGACAGAAGTGTATAATTAATAGCATCAACTCTCCTCTGGCTACTTTTTCTTGGGAACTAGTAGCCAGTTTGATCTGAGCACTGGTGTAGTTACCAGTGGTGGGAAGTACAAAAGAAACAAAAAGGTAATCCAATCTAAGAGTAGGTGATCCATCAACTTGCAAAGTTATGTTCGAGCAAAACCAAAAAATAATAAAAAATAAATAAAATAGGAAAGAAAAAGATCCAAATTTGATAAACAACCAGTCAGGGTATGTATAAAATGCGTCATTTTTTTTTTTCTTTATGAAACTCACGGAGCAGACAGCAGTTCTCCAACCTGATCAAGGGAACTGTCAGCCTTTTGGCCAGCTAACTGCAATGGCTGAGAGCTAAATTTTCTCTCACTGTCCACTCTTTCCAGCTCTCTCAAAACAAAAATGACCATTTTCTTTATTTCCATAAAGGCCTGGAAGCTTCACAAATTAGCTCAGCCAGAAATTTGCAAGGATTATAGTGATATTTGGCCACTTCAACATGAAAATCGCTTTGGCTGTGCCATTGGAAGTCAGGACCAACTTCAAGCATCCAACCTTACAGTGTCTGCTCTCACTTGAAGGGCATCCTGAGAAACATTAGGTCAGAAGAGCCTGCCTGTCTGGATCTCCCTCTTACCAATGACACAGACAACCAATATTGAGCTTCATGTAAGCTCTCTAGACCAGTCTGATTTTATGTTGCCAGTGTAATATCAGTCAGTTATGAACTAATGACTAATCAGAATAAATCCATTCAAAGTCCTCAGTATCACAATACAATTAAAATCAAGCTAGATTTTCTCCAAAATTAATAATTAAGGGACATATAGTCACAGAGAATGACAAGAGAGTCATATAAGAATTATCATTATGGGAAAATCTAGGTATCTAACATGCAGATTCTAAGATTTTTGTGCGTTTGTTTGTTTTGTTTTTTCCTGGTGTTTGTGGAATCATTTCACAAAATTATGTAACATAGCTGCTAGAAGGATCTGTAGAAATCACAGATCACTCTCTCTTAAATTTATCGAAGAAAAACCACTGGTGTTCTCAAGGATTAAGCACTTTACCCACCACTGAACGTTAGCAAAGCTGGACCTAAAATTCAGCATTCTTTGGAGGTGATTTTCTCCCTTTTCCAACAAACACTGCAATTGTGGCTCATTTTGCAAAGGATTTGGAGATACACATGATTTGTTTCTTAGAAATTGCTAGTAAGCTATACACAAATGTGCTCTACACATGAGTCAGGAAGTTTCATTCAGTCCCCTAGTCCCAAAAAGCAACATCTCAAACATGGGCAATGTCTTCCCATCCACACTCTGGTGAGGGAATGTAGATACTCTGTCTTCGACACTACTTGCCAGGTGGTGACTGTATCATGTTTTTATACAGAAGAAATGGCTTACTGTGTTTGGATATGGGCTAAAACTTTGAAAATCTGGCAACTGGGGTGGGGGGCATGAGAGGGCTGGGAAGCTAAAAATAATAGTGAATAAGGGGGAAAAGAGGCTTTAAGCTAAGTTGAAAATCAGTATTTCTTGGTCATAACAGGAAAACTAATTCAGTGCCACAGACATCTGGTAGCTTGTCTTAATTGAATCACTCAGTTGTGTGTTTCTTTTTTTCCCCCTCTGCACTAATAACTGAAGTTTAATGGGATTTTAACATTTCCAGCAAGGTGGCACATATCCCCAGCTCTCACAGAAAGGTAATTGACCAAGATTGTATTAAACCATCATTATGGGAAATGCTTCAGGTCCCAGAAGAAAGGCTACCAATGCTTCTAAATTGGAATGTTCTTCCTTCCTTCGTCCCTAAGGTGATTTGCCAATAAACGAACATGTCAGCAAATGTCTATAACACATGATTAAACATGATCCAATCTGATTAAATACCTATTTAAGGTCACATTTATCTCTGCTTGACTTTATTATCTCCTCTTTGACCTAATTGTTTCTTTTCTTTCCTTATTGTGTATGTCATTGCTTTGGTAGTCTCTTGAGTCATACCATAGCTCTCTTCATTTTAAGCTCACTTTAAGCCTGACCTCCTCCAAGGAAACCAAGGCTTACTTCACCCTGTCTAAAACAAAACAAAACAACAAAACAAAACAAAACAAAACAAAACAAAACAAAACAAAACAAAACAACAAGCCCTCCAATGCCTGCTTTTAAATTTAAAAACTGCAATTAACACTTAGATCATCAGCCTAGAAAAGGTGACATGCTAGGACTTTGAGGACACGTGGTCAGCATCTTTGAAAATTTCCCTGGACCACTCAGATGACTATGGTTCTTAAATAAGAAAATCTTGGGGCGCCTGGGTGGCGCAGTCGGTTAAGCGTCCGACTTCAGCCAGGTCACGATCTCGCGGTCCGTGAGTTCGAGCCCCGCGTCAGGCTCTGGGCTGATGGCTCAGAGCCTGGAGCCTGTTTCCGATTCTGTGTCTCCCTCTCTCTCTGCCCCTCCCCCGTTCATGCTCTGTCTCTCTCTGTCCCAAAAATAAATAAACATTGAAAAAAAAATAAGAAAATCTTAAGACAGACAGCTTTCCACTTTATTAAAATTCTGGGACTCCAGACTGTAATCAAATTGTAATGAGAAACAAAAACTAATCTGACCTCCCATGACCTGTAAGAGAGAAGAATCTCTACGATCTTTTGCATCCCAGTAATTTGATCTAAACCATTTGCAGCCTCTGGGATGAAGTCGGAAATCTTCCTTCGGACCCATTCCCTGCACATGTGTGGACAGCCTGTCTCCATATCTCCAGACTCATTATGAAACGCCAACAAGAGGGGACACAACAGTTCTGCTCATTGCTGGGGCACTTCTTTTGATGGATGGGGATTTTATCTCCTTTAATTGTGGGCATTTCCCTGTATCCCAGTTATGAGGAGGATCTGTGACCTCAACATAATTGTATTAATGAATCAATTCCAAGCAGACGGGACACAGTCTGTCCATGACAGAATAAAGAGTCTAAAAGATTTGTTAGGAACTAATGAGCAAATTGGGAGAATACTTATAAGCACTCTGCTTGCCATAAATAGCAACAGCAAGAGAGCAGTGTACAACTCAGCGCCATGGGCAAGTAGTCTTTTCTCCCCCACCCGCTCATTTGAGCCCAGCAGTGGTTAACATGATTTACAGATCTTTGGTGGCTTGGACAGCAAATAAGATGCCAACCTGAATCGTGTTCATGACAGACTGATTATTCAGAGAAGATATGTAATTGCAAAAAATGCCCATGGTACATTGGCTCTTCAAGAAAGCTTGTTGATAATGAGCCAGATCTTGCCAGGTAAGAGAAATTAACTGGTTCAAGATTCGATGCTGTCATTTAGGGCATTTCTTTTCCTTAGATTTCTTGGACCAATGAATGCACTTTCCTTGCATACAGTTCCCTCTGCTTTCAGTCCCATGCTTCAAATTCTAATTTTCCAGGATATATCTGCTTAACCCTGCATAGGTTCTGACCCCACCATTACTTCGATTTTCTTAGAAGACATGTTCTTTGTAGTTAGTCATTTCTATGTAACTGGTATGTCTTTTAGTTCATTTTCTTAAGTGTCTGTGTGTCCTTTCTGGGTATCTTTCCCACATGGCATATCTTTGCCTACTATCTGATTAATTCTCAAGGGAATAGAAAGATGGAATCATTTTCTTGAAGACACAGAGGAACCCAAACAACAGAATAACCTCTGATGATGTCTTCCGTATACACCCCTTGCCTTTCTGATTCACTATCACTTCACTTATGCTTCCTTCCTGTGTGGACTGATCTCCCCTCTGCCCTCATGCTCTAATTCTACCTTTCCATATGGGTTGCTTGGTTCAAAGCCATGCCACCTTGCTTGATTTCTTCCAACTAGTAGGTTGGACCCACTTCTCCGTCCAGATCTGATGTCACACTCTTATATAATAGGGAGTTGGGTGAATATGGCAATAAAGATTGGTTTTGGAGTCAGGCACACCTGGATGTAAATCTCGCCTCTCTCATTTACCAGTTGTGTAACCTTGGGCCAATAATGTATCATCTTGGAACCTTTTCTCACAGCCCGATGCCAAAATTCCATCAAATGCACAACTCACCCTTGAAGTGGAATTAGTGGATAGTGACTAAAATAGCAATGCTTCAGATATAAAGACATCAACAACAATAAAGCATAGCCTTGAAGAAACATGTAACGAATCAGAGCTCGTTAATATTGTAAGGAAAGAGTCAACTTGAAAATTCAAGAATTCGGATACGGTTTACCTGATCCCCAACTTTTCCTAAATGTAATCCATTATAATGCCCTAAGGTCTGAAATATTTTCCTACAGCTGTGTAAAATAGTAGTTAAAGAGTACTGACTTTCCTTTCACCTCATGTTGTAAACTAAAAGGCTCAATAAAAATGTATTTACTGTCTTGAAAATAAAAAGTTTCTTCAGATGTTTCAAGGATTGCATAAAAGTAGTTCTGCAAAACAGCTAGGAAAGTGACTGGAACTGAAGAGGTTTTCAACACATCTTCCTTTACTTTCTGTCGATGTTTCCACTAGACTGTAAGCTCTTCAGGGTAAGCAGGAAGTCTTACAAATCTCCATGGGCATCAAAAAAAAAATCCACCACACTTGTTTTTCTGGTCAGGAGTATTAATTCCTTCTTCCAGATAAACTTAACTTAAATCATGCTCTCCATGAGGAAGAATTTACACACGAGCAATAGGATCCTCAAATGGGAGAGCAGGATCAAGGGCTGACACTATGCTCCATTCTCCTTCCACGATTGGGGAAGCCTGCCCAAAGCAAGAGTGAACTTTCACTAGCAGAGACAAGGCAAATGGGCAGTGTGGCTAATATTTTGGAATCATCAGGCCTGAAGTGGTTGACTATATCTCTGCCATGTACAGTCGTTTGGCTTTGGACAAGTTTCTGAGCCTCGATGAACCTGAGTATTCCTTCTGCAAAATGGAAGACAGTACAAATATACAACTACCACTGATCCAGAGAGCGTAATGGAAAGGGAGGTTCAAAGGATAGAGAGCAAAGAATAGAATCATCAGGCCTGAAGTGGTTGACTATATCTCTGCCATGTACAGTCGTTTGGCTTTGGACAAGTTTCTGAGCCTCGATGAACCTGAGTATTCCTTCTGCAAAATGGAAGTAACAACATTGCTTTGTAAGGATCAAATCTAATGACAAAATCCATATAATGTGCTTAGCAAAAAACAAGCACGCAGACAAAAACCCCAACCACAACAGAGGGGATTACCAAATGATTGCCAAATCATTTTTCCAGGACGCATTTTCCTAGCTGGGATTTCATTAACTCTAACATCCCTTTAACTTGGAGACGGAGCATTTCCCCAAGGCTTCTCCTTGCCTCATAATGCGGATTAACATTAGTTCTCTGGCATTTCTCCTCACTGCCCTTTAGCTATCAGCACAGTATTTGATCAAGTTTCCTGAGTTTTACTCCCAGGTGGTGCCACTATTTCTAGTGATGAGGCTCTGAGGAAGAACCCATTTCATTTGTGCCAAGGTGTCCATAAGATGGCTGCTGAAAACATATCACACATCTAAAGCCCCTTTAAACCAGTAAATTATTTGCAAATGAGGATGCTATTTTCCATCACCTGTCTCCGAACATGAACTTGTAAAATATCAAGGCAATATCAAAAGTTTCAGTCATGATTCAAGATGCCAAGCACAAGTCCAGCAGAGCAGGTGCCTTGAGCTGGTTGCCACTGACAGCACACTGGGTAAAACTGTTCTGAAGTACCACATGCATGATAATAGCTGTCTAGATACAGCAAATAGATATAAGCAAATGAATGGTCTTAGAACCGTCTGCTGTCATTCATTCAAAAGAGAATCTCTCAGAGGCTGACTACCTTTGTTGAAAAATAAATTTAACTAGAATTTAGTTGCCGCAGGATGAAAGAACATGGAATAAATCAGTCAGTCTCAAGCAAGAGCTGCCATTTCCTCCAATGGTAAGAGAAATACAATGATTGGGCTCAATTGGGCACTAGAATTACGAGGGAGGAAAAAGAATGTACAAATAACTCTGGTCAAAGGCTCCACATGAGCCTGAATGATAACGCAACTGCCTTTGTTCATTAGGGAGAAACCAGGTAGAGATGGAGTAAAAGTTGTTAACTAGGAAAATATTTCACATAAACATGATTTAGGTTTTTGTGTTTTAGCCACTTTTTCCAACTTGCCATTTAATTTGAAAATGGGAGTGTAGGGGCGCCTGGGTGGCGCAGTCGGTTAAGCGTCCGACTTCAGCCAGGTCACGATCTCGCGGTCCGGGAGTTCGAGCCCCGCGTCAGGCTCTGGGCTGATGGCTCAGAGCCTGGAGCCTGTTTCAGATTCTGTGTCTCCCTCTCTCTCTGCCCCTCCCCCGTTCATGCTCTGTCTCTCTCTATCCCAAAAATAAATAAACGTTGAAAAAAAAAATTAAAAAAAAAAAAAAAAAAAAAGAAAATGGGAGTGTAGACTTGTCATCTTACGTTCAAGAGGCTTCTCTGAACAAGCCCTCAGACGGAGATCTTTAAGACCCTCTCCAACAGCTCTTCTAATTCTCCTTTCTCACTGCCCCGAATAACCTCTTTGAGGCCTTGGCTGAAATCTCTTTTCTTTATTGATTTTGGTTTCCCCATCACTAGCACTAGTGCTATTGTTGGATTCTACAATGAGAGACCATTGATCATTTTCTGAAGTTCACAAAAGTTCTGCCCCAATCAAGTGGGAGTTTCTGTGGGTGTCAATGTCAGTTTACTTATTGGAGACGGAATTATGCTGTTCTGAGTTACAGAGAAGATCCCACCCCCTAGAACTGCAGCAGACTTAAATGATTTCCTCAGGAACATCCAAGAATTCTATATATTCTAGAGAAAAAAGACCAAACGATCAGGGAAGAAGGGAAGAGTTTCACAAACAACAAAATAAGGATTAAAAAGAATTGTTTTATGATCCTGAAACTGAGACTTTATTGTGAGTCAAGAGAATGCAAACATCCTCAGTAGAACCACCAACAGTGAGAAAATCTGAAAAACCTAGCCATTCAACAGCCCTTAGAGGCAGAGTAAATTTTTCAAAAAAGTGGGAGGCTTCATCTTACGGTTGCTTTTATTTGCAGAGTCACAAATAATCAGCATTTTTTTTAAATCAAGCATGATATTTCAAATATCATTAAAATGGAAAATGCAAAAAGGTCTCCAGGCAGTGACAGAGTTAAATAACTTGAAGAGATAAATTGTAATTTAAATGATTAACCAAAAACCTTCCGAAGTCTTCCCACAGGAATAAAGGCTGGGAGCAATTTATTTAGAATTGCAAGAGTAAATCAACACTACAGTGGTGACCTTGCATGGCTGAGAAATCCTTCTGTGCAACACAGAACTGTGACATGACCATAAAAATAAAAAGATCTTAGGACCTGTCTGATATCAACTTCTCCTCACAGTTTGGCCTATACACAACACGAGATTGAAAAGATTTCTTTATAGACTTGGAGCCCTAGAGTTTTTTTTCAAGCAGGTAGTGTTTCTGGTAATCCTGAAAGGGCTGTTCTTGTGTGTGTGTGTGTGTGTGTGTGTGTGTGTGTGTGTGTGTGTTAAAATAAACCTAAGATTTGCCATTTTAGGGATTTTTAGGTGTGTAATTCAGTGGCATTGAATGCATTCTCGATATTGTTTAACCATCACCACTATCTGTTTTCAAATGGTAGTGTCATTCCAAACAGATACTCTGGACCAATGATGTAGTAACTCCCCATTTCCACCCCCACCAACCCCGGTAACCTCTGTTTCACTTTCTGTCTCTATGGATTTGCCTACTCTAGGTACCTCATAGAAGTGGAAAGAACTAGAAGTTGAAATCACTTTTCAAGGCTCCCTTGTTGCAAACACCACACAGAGGTTGCTGGGCCCTGGAGACTTTCTCCCGCTCCTTACCCTACCTATTCCAATTACGAGCTATCTTGTACTGCAGCTCTTTATGCATTCGTGTCCACGGGTGTTGGCATGGCCATTATTATCGGCATGCCCTCCTCCCACAGGCCTCTTACTGCAATCTTTCAGATCACACTGCGGCCTTATGTCCTGACTGAATTTCAGCTCCTCTGAGCCCCACCTCTCTGTCCTGTAACTCATCTACCAACCGCAAAGCCTTCTTCAAAAACAGTCACTCCCCATGGCGTGGTTTCACGCCCTCTCTTGGATGTTGTGGTACCTTAGAAAGGGCACCTCACTCTTCTTTCATTTAGAACATTTCTAGGCAGTGCCTATACTACACAAAGGACATCACCATGATAATCCTTTGTGACTGAGTTATCTCCCATCCATTTTGCAAACTGGGCAGCTGAGGCACAATCAACAGGTGAGAAAAACCCTCATCCTTGTCTACTCTCACCTGTCGCCTGCCCCCAGCCTCCTTCCAATACGTGTGCTGTTGACCCAAAATAGAAAAACCATGTTCCATCAACGTTTCTTTCTTCAAGAAGAATAAAGTAGTAAAATCAAACCTCAAAAATTAAACATCTCAGACTCCATTGAGCTGGAATTTATGATAATTCTCTTCTTCATCACATTGAAAGGCTTCCAGTACGGGTCAGTCTCCCTCTCTCTCCCCGCCCCATATCTTCTCCTCCTCTTCTCTCTTCATCATCCCCAACCCTCATCTATCCCACCTTACCAGGGTCAAGTTTCTGTAAACTCCAGGAAACCCCATAATTTCTTCCTATAGCCAAGTTTTTCCCCAATTATGAGAAACTCTGCATTTTTCCTACCCAAATATACCTAATCTAAAACATCCAGTGAGAACCCACAGTACTCTGCAAAGCACTATGCCATTCTCTCCATTCTCATTTCGCATGCTATGTGCTCATTTCCACAAGGTAGCATTTAACTTTTATATTAGCTAACATAACTCCTCAATCTCCTTCGAAACTGGAGTTATTATATATTATTTATGTGATGTATCCACCACGGTGCCTAGCAATCCTTAGCACACAGACAGGAGACAACAGATACTTGTTGCTTGATTGATAATTCAGTCACAGCTGGGCTGAAGCTTATCTCCTTACTGTCAATGAAATAAAGGGCTTGCTAAGCAAATTAATACTGTAAACAGAGAGAGTTTGGCCTACTTTAATGTGAAAATCAACACACTATTTTAAGCAGCCCTTCCGTGGCTGCTTCCATTCAAAGAATCAATGTGCTGATTGTGATTATTGTCTGTTTGTTAAAGCATTAACAAGATTCACTGAGATTACCATCTTCAACAGCCCTGTTGTTACCCTAAGCGCGCAACCACATTCCGGCTATTATTTTTCCTCTCCTACATTTTAAGAATAAAATCTAGAAAAATGAGTCCTTGCACAGCTTACTTGGGCGAACACATGCAGGCTTTTTCTTGTCTTTGAAAACACGGTCACACTTTTGGAAGAGCCTTAGAGCTGTGTTGTTTTGTTTTGCCCTTGTCGGGAATAGAAGATGTCTTTAAAGGAGCTGGAAATCTAGACAGTGGGATGGACTTTGTGGGAAGAGTCCTTCCACGCAACCCCACTGTTTTGTTCACAGCCTTCTCTCTGCGTGTCTTTGACTACTCTTGGCACTTGATCATAGCCACAGTTTTTGAAACTCTCTAATATCATGACTACAGGAATTTGAAAACTAAACGGGTCTAGAAAGGAACAGAAATCCTCAACGGATCCCCTGATTTCAATTCTGGTTAACTAATTGTCTTCTCCTGTCTGTTGCTATCTCAGCAGCAAACATGAACAGCTTACTCAAGAGCTTTCCATGTGTAACAAAAGAGCTGCTGAAAAGGACAGCATTCAGAACTCCAGATCCCCACCACCTTTGCCACAAATCACTACAATTTCCATGTGCGTCATTGAGATTACTGCCCCTGTGCATTGCTGCTGCTCCTACTCCTAAAGATAAAAAAGGGGTCAGAGGATCTTAGTGGCCCTGGGCAAAGTCACTGGCATACTTTCACTCGAATGGGAGGGAGGTGTGGGGTGGGACACAGATGTGAAGAAGGAAGAGGGAAAGTATGTGGGTATGATTCACCCCATAAAGAAATAGCTGTCATTTCACTATAATATTTTATGACTTTTAGACTCTGTACTATCAATTCCTAACAACAGCTTTCCCTCCCTCCATCGCTGACTGGAGTAGACCACTGACGTTTGACATCTTGTCATTCTACAGTTCCATGTAGTTGGGCAAAAATGTGAGGGGAAGAGTGGAGTGGGCCATGGAAAGGTCAGCAGGTATGGTCATTACTGTTCCCATTACTGTTCCCTATAGAGAACCCCGAAGGATTTTAAGAGGAGTGAAAAAATAAAATCTTTGAAAACCTAGCTCTGGCTGTTCAGGTGATGTCTTGGGCCATGAGTTGATGACTTTGGCTTTGCCTACAATAAGGAGCACACAACATGGTGGAAATCGGAAAAGGAGATGTTCCTTTGGAAATCACACTCTTACTACTCCATGTGTATATATGTACGATACATCTTTTAAAAACAATTTAATGTTTTTATTCATTTTTTGAGAGAGAAAGAGTGCAAGTGAGAGAGGGGCAGAGAGAGAGGGCGGGGGGAGACACAGAATCCAAAGCAGGATCCAGGCTCTGAGCTGTCAGCGCAGAGCCCCATGCAGGCTGGAACTCCTCATCTGTGAGATCATGGCCTGAGCTGAAGTCGGACGCTTAACCAACTGAGCCACCTAGGCGCCACCTAGGCACCCCTATGTACAATATATCTTTTTTTTTTAATTTTTTTTTAATGTTTATTTTTGAAACAGAGAGAGAGAGAGCATGAGCAGGGGAGGGGCAGAGAGAGAGGGAGACACAGAATCCAAAGCAGGTTCCAGGCTCTGAGCTGTCAGCACAGAGCCCGACGCGGGGCTCGAACTCACAGACTGCAAGATCATGACCTGAGCCAAAGTCAGACGCTCAACCGACTGAGCCACGTAGGGGCCCCATACAATATATCTTTGATTGAGGGTCCTGTCTTATTTACCAGTGTAAATCCTGTGCTGAACAGAGAGCCCAACACACAGGTGTTCCTTGAAGATTTGTGAATTGATTTAAAATGCAAAAAAGGGGGCCATGAGAAAGAACAATTATACAATGGCAGGTAAGTCTCTGTTATAGTAAATTTATTCTAAAGAAAGTAAGGTCCTCAGCCTCCTTTAATCATGGCACATCTCTCCTAGGACTTAGCACAATTATAAGATTATTTGTATTATTCATGTATGTTACTCTCTCTCCTGCTGGAATATGAATTCCAGAAGGCTGCAGATTATATCTACTCACCAAATCTGGCACCGAGTACAGTGTTTTGCACATAGTAGGAACAAAACTGAATGCATTGAAGTATAACTGTGGTTTACATTCTTTTCTAATTAAGCATTGTAAAGGTAATAGTGTCATACACACAGATCAGGATTCCTTTTGACAAAGAAGATATACAATTATGTGACCAAACACAGCTTTAATTGTATAAAATGAACAGAAGTCACTGGAGAAATCATGAAAGGGCACTGATAAAACTGCCCTCCCCTGCCTAACACCTGCCAATCCCTAAGAGTGCTTCTTCTAAGAAGCTCAGAACATGCATTGGGAGTTACCTAATGGCTCCACCTATAAGTGCATCAGATTAATACTGTATTCTCCAAAAAGAAATATATCCTACAGTGTTCTAGAAGAAACCAGAAAATTACAATGAAATTACATATATTAACACCCAGTCAAGTATCTGGCAGGCAGGAGACCCATGTTACTTGATAGCCATTGTTGCATTTCTGTTTCTTTTTCAGGTATTGTTAAAAATCACATGTCCTTTTGTAAAATGATCCCAGGTGACTTTTATAACCAGAAACCAAAAGATAGATTAGGTACACTACTAAAAGCAAAAAAGAAAGAGAATACAGATATTACATATGGTTGTTATAGCAACTGAAAGTGTCTCCTGATCTCCTCATTTGCCCCCACTCTTTGCCACAGTCCTGTTTCTAGATAAATAATGTCTGGTTTGCTTTTAAGTGGTTCATCAGGATGAAAGTAAACTGTGGCCTGTTTAGTAGCAAAGACACTGAAGTCTTAGGGGAAACTAGAGAAAGAAACAAAAAGGCTGAAAGGAACAGACAATTTGAGATCAAGAAGGCAGAAACCAGAAATCTGTTTATGCACAACTTATGGGGGCATTTATCAGACATTTCACAGGAGTGGCTGGTGAACCCATATGCAAGGGAGAGTGCAAGGAATCCTGGCTCCACTTCATGCAAATTATCTGTTAAAATATTAAAAAATCAAAAGGGAATGAGAGAATAGAAAACATGCAAAAAATCTTTATTTTTTCTGATCCCATCTAGGGATCTACACAGTCTTCAATGAAACCAGAATGCATTGAGTCCAGATTGAGTTCAAGCCATCAAAGCTTGAAAGCAGTGGGTTTTGCTAGGCAAATCTGGGGCTCTATTGTCAACATCAAGAGCATACAAAACATACTTCAGCACCATGCTGTGTGGTCATACCATTTTAGTTTTGGAGAATCACAGATGTTACTCTTAGAAGGTGGCTTGGAGACCTCAGAGTTTGGGGTACAGATGAAGCAACTGAGATCCAGAGAGGGAATATACTTGTCCAAAGTCACAGCTGGTAAGTGATGGTGCCCAATTGATAATAACTAACACAAGATCACAACAGACTCTTAAACACACAGAAATGAGTGTTGCTGGAGGGGTGTTTGGTGAGGGGATGGGCTAAATGGGCAATGGGCATTAAGGACGACACTGTTGGGATGAGCCCTGGGTGTTATATGTAAGTGATGAATCACTAAATTCTATTCCTGAAATTGTTATAATACTATATATTAACTAGCTTGTATTTAAATTAAAAAATAATAAATTTTTTAAAAAATTAAAAATAACTAACACAAGATGCTGAGATACAGCAGACTGTGTTCTACATGCCTTGTATATTATCATTTAGTCATTGTGCTTGCCTTTACCATGTCTGTGTTATATATGAGCAAACAGGAACATGGGGAGGTTAAATGTTATGCCCAAGATGACCCAGCCAGTAAACAGACATGTCAGGATTCAAGTCCATGCCGTTTGATCTCAGGGTTCATTTCTCTTAGCCTCTTTGCAACACTGCCTCTCCTGAGGAACTAATACCTGCTGAGTAAGCCACTCAGTCATTTGTCCTTGCCCTGCATCCAAACAGAAATAGATGTGGGGTCAAGTTTCCAATAAAATGCTAATATTCTCTTGGCCTTTCCATACTTCCAGTAATCCAGTGCCCACTGCCTGCTTCCCTATACTTCACTGAGCCTCTGCCTTCCCTTCTTTCCATTTGCAGAACAAATTTGGGAGAACCAATCAGTTCCATCTAACTCTATTCAGGAACAAATTCCCTTCAAATCACTCCACTAGACATGTATAAAGCCATGGTCTAGCCAACTCTCTTAATAAAAAAAACATTTCCAATGTTCCATTTTGGAAAGTGTTTCATCAACAGAATAATCTGGGACTTTGTGGTTTCACAGCTCTTGTTGTCTCCCATCAGGGAACCCCTGCATTCTGTAGTTGCCAGCTGGCCCCTCAGTCATCATCCCTCCAGCCTGGGAGCCAGGTGGAGAAAGAGACGGCTGAGAGGTGGGAATGACAGAGAGGACAAAACAGACCTTGGCTGTTGCATGGGAGGTAGATGATGTGGGTTCTCAGGGAATTCTGAACCCACTGCACGGATCCTACTCAGTCCCTAGCCATTCTTGCCCTAGAGGAACCCTTGAATTTGCTCCCTGTCCCGAATGTTGGCATGTACCATTCATTCTGCCTGGACCGCATTCTCTCTAAGCCAAATTTCACTTCCTTATATAGTTTCTTCTGCCCCATTAGTTTAGGTTAAACCTCCTCTATATGTGCTTTCACAGAATGTATTGAAATTGTTGCAATATTGGCCTTTACAAGAATGTTCACGGCAGCAGTATTTGGCCCCAAACTACAAATTACTCAAGCACATATTATGGGGAGAATGGATAGATAAGTGGGGGTTTATTCACACTGTGGAATACTATATGGGAACAATAATGAACAAACTGCTGCTATATGGAGTAAAGTGGATGACTGTCACAAAAGAAGCCTGTTACAAAAAAGTATATACAGTATAGCTCCATTTATATCAAGTTCAAAAACAAGAAACATTATTTTTTTTTTTTACCTTTAAGAGCAATATAGTGATTATCCCTATTGGATAGTGGCTAAGAGAGAGCACAAGTGCATTTTTGGGTGATGATAATATTGTTTCTTGGTCTAGTGCTAGTTACACAAGTGTGCTATGTGAAAATGTATCATTTATGATTTGCGTATGTTATGCTTCAATAATTTTGTACCAAGAAAAAAATCAATACTGTACTGTATTTGATATCTTTCTCTACCTACTAAACTCTGATTTCCATAAGGGCAGGGGCCATGTGCGTCCAGTTCATTATAGGACCTCTGGCTCCTATTTTATGTTCCTAGAATATAATTTTTTTATTAATCTTGTTTTAATTTACTTTTGGAAAAGAAAGAGACAGAGTGCAAGGGGCAGGGGGGTGGGGTATGGGGAAGAACACAGAGAGAGGGAGACACAGAATCTGAAGCAGGTTCCAGGCTCTGAGCTGTCAGCACAGAGCCTGGCATGGGGCTCAAACCCAAGAACGATGAGATTGTGACCTGAGTCAAAGTTGGACACTTAACCAACTGAGCCACCAGGTACCCATGTTCTTGGCATATAATAAGCTCTCCATATATGCTTGATATGTGAGGTATTGAATAGATGGATAAATAGTTCCTTTCCATTCTCATTATCACCAAAATGTTCAAAGCTATAATCATCTCTCTCAGGTCTTGATGTCTAAAAATTCTCAGGGCAAAATTCATATTTGCTTTGTTACTGTTGAATCTCCTGTTCCTGGTATGATCCCTAGTGCATAGTAGGTGCTCAGTCAATATTCTTTAAAAATAAAACAATGAATGCTTGACCTCCTAAACAATCTCCCCATCTCTATAATATTTTTTTTTTCTGAAATTAATGCTTGACCACTCTTATTTTAATGCAACTTTCTTTAGGTCACTTTTTATTTACAGTATTTACCAGATCCCTAATGCCCATGAGAGAAAGATAACACTTAGCCTCCATGATTCAAACTGTCTTTGCACAATTTTTGCTTATTATTCTTCATAAGAATCCATCTTTCCACAGAGAATGTTATTTCCTCCGTCCCATCCTTCCCTGCCTGCTTCAATCCTCATAACCGTATCTGCCTGTAAACTCCTTGCAAGGCTGATGGTCTATGCTATTCACCAAGTTTTACTAGTCCCTTCTTTTAAGGTGAGCAGACAGAAATATCAATTCATATTTACATTTTACTTCTCAAGTAGACTTGCACACTCTGCAAATCATGTATCTTTTTATTTAAATCTTAGAAATTACTTTTAACAGTAAAGGTCCCCAGGACAATTTGATTGTTCATGGGCACACTTCAACATGTGCAAAGCGCATCCTAAAATCTTAGAAGACTTTCCATTTAAATCAAAGAACATATTTGAAGCAACAATCATGTGCCGGGCTCCTGAGAAGCACAAATCTTAATGCCTCTATTTGCTCCACACTTTGTGCTGTCCTTCAATACAGACTGACCCTCAGGAAGAGGCTAGATGAGAGTTCAATGCTGTTAAGATTTAGTTCTAGAGCCAAAAGTATTCCTTCTCTAGACTTTCCGTTCATTTCCTTTTCTCAAGCCGTACAAGATGTAGCTTTGTGTGAGACAGAAATTCCTTTGGTGCCAAACACATGAGGGTAAACAAAATCCATCTCCCCTGGCAAAGTTTCTCCAATCTAATTTGTGTAATTACCTATCTCCCTAATGATGTGCTTGTTTACAGATTAAAGCTATGAATCTAAGCACAGAAATAAGATTAAATCTTATGAATTAAATTCTCATTTGCTTAAATCATCTGGATATTCTTTCTTTCTTTAAAAGACATTGCAGGTAAAAAGGAGGACATTTAAGTTGCTGCTTCTGGAAAGACACACACAAACATAATTTTGAAAATCAGAAACCAAGCAGAAGTGTACTCTTAGTTTTAGCCTTATTGATGTAAGATGAGCTTATTTGGAAACTCTGGGGGTGTTTGGAGGGGGAACCAAAACAAAATATAGTTTCCATTATCATTTATCTTTCTAAAATCTTTCCAAATAAATTAAGGACACCACAGTCTGCCCTTGAAATCAGTTGGTGATTTAGCAGTGAACTCCTAGTAAATCCTAGGGGACACAAAGGAGAGAACTAGGAGGAGAGAGGGAGAGAAAGAGAAAAGGAAAGATAGAGGAGGAAAATGGAAAGTAGATCCTTTAAGGTACAGTCAGGCCTTACATATATACACCAAGATTTAGGAGTTCGCCAAGCCTGTATGCACAAGGCTGTTCCATTGCCACATGACTGCCATGATGATGTAAGCCACGCTCCAGAAGACAAAACGTAACCAATCCATGTGCATTAGTCCTTCAGCAGGACTTTTTAAAAACTATTTCCAGTGATATCACAGTCCTTTCTGAGAAACATGGAGTCACCAAAACATAATAATAATAGCCCAGAAATAAAGCTAAAAATTATAACTGGTAGGTATTCAGAACCTCCACACAGCTAACCAAGCACAAAGTGCTTTACGTATGTTCTCCCATTTGTCTCTCACAACACTTCCGTGGGGTCGCCATTATCAGCCCCTTTTTATGAAGAAACTGAGGTCTAAATTGCTTAAGTGATCTGTTCAAGGTCACCTGGCTGGCAAAAAGTGGACCCAAGACGCAAACCGATGTTTATGGGCCTGTGGATTCTCTGAACCACTGCATTCCACTCCAGGATATAAACAAAGATAATGCTGAGGCAGCCTTCAAATCAATCCGGCAGTAAAACAAACTCAGTCTTGATCTCATAGTCATCCACAATTTTCACTTGCCTGACATCTGAAAAGAGAATAAGCCTATGGCTGTGTTTATCTGAACACGTACTATCTCAAACTTCGGCAACCAAATTTCCTCATGAAATCTGTGAAGCTACATTTGCTACCCTCACAATTCTCTCACACATGTGGATTCCAGCAACACAGGTTTTCAAAGAAGACTTTAAAAGTATGCTATGTTAAGAAGCTTACCACCTATGTTTTCTTCTAAGAGTTTTATGGTTTCTGGTCTTACATTCAAGTCTTCAATCCATTTTGACTCGATTTTGTAAACCACATAGCAGGACACTTTCACTCTTTTCTACAAGGCTGTCCAGTTTTCCCAAACCATTTATTGAAGATTGTGATAAATTAATTGACCACATTCCTGTGAGTTTATTTCTGAGCTCTGCATTCTGTTCCATTCATCTATGTGTTTGTTTTTATGTCAGTACTATGATGTTTTAATTACTATAACTTTGTAATACATGGTTTTTTTTTTTAGCAGACTCCAAAATAAACACTATGGACCACATCAACTTAAAAAGCTTCTGCACATTGAAGAAAATCATCAACAAAATTAAAAGGGCAACTTTCTGAATAGGAGAAGACACTTGGAAATCAGGTATCTGTAAAGGGGCAAATATCCAAGATATATAAATAACTCAAACAACTCAATAACAACAGAAACCCATGCAGTCAAAAATGGGCAGGGATCCAAATACACACTTTTCCAAAGAAAACATAGAGATGGCCAACAGACACATGACAAGATGTTCAACATCACTCATCATCAAGGAAATGCAAATCAAAACCACAATAAGATATTACTTCATACCTGTCATAATGGCTTATAATCAAAAAGACAAGTGATAACAAGCACTATTGCAAGAGGTTGTAGAGAAAAGGGAACCCTTGTATACTATTGGCAGGAATGTAAATGGGTTACACTATGGAAAATAGTATGGAACTTCCTTAAACATTTAAAAGTAGAACTACCATATGATTCAGTTATTCCACTTGTGAATATTTATCTGAATAAAACAAAAATGCTAATTTGAAAAGATATATACAACCCTATGTTAACTGCACCATTATTTACAATAGCCAATATATGGAAACAAACCTAGTGCCCAAGACCGGATGAATGGATAAGGAAACTGTGATACATACGCAAACACATGGGCACGCACACACACACACACACACACGTACACACACACACACACACACACACACACACACACACACACACACAGGAATATTTTTTGGCCAGAAATAAAGAAAGAACGCTTGTCATTTATGACAACATGGATGGACCTTGAGGGTATCATGTTAAGTGCAATAAGTCAGATAAAGACAAATATCTAAGGTTTCACTTATTTGTGGAATCTAAAATAAAAAACAAAACAAAATTTGGAGATTCAGAAAACAGATTGGTGATTATCGCAATGGAAGGGGGTTTGGAGCTGGGCAAAAAGGTTAAAGGGAGACAATTTTATTCAACAAATGGCCATCCGACTTCTTGTAGTTACACTCTGTAAGTAGTATATGCAAGTACCAAACTATTATGTTGTATACCTGAAACTAGTATAATATCATATACCAATTTTATCTCAATAAATACATAAATAATATAGGTTTTTAAATGTGCTAGGTTAAAAGCTATGAACATTCAAACTTCTAATTTCACGACATGCAGTTTTACTGTCAGTGATGATTTCACACTATCATTCCTGTGGTTTGCTTCTTTGTGGTTGACTTTTACGTGTTGAGTTTTCAAATAAGTGAACACACATTTGTTCTTGTTGGGCCGTGTTGTCGCAGATGGAGCTAACACTCTGAATATTCTCAGTGAATGCCTATAATGTTGCTTTTTAAGTGAAATCCATGCTACAACTGCTTTTAATAGAAAATTCTTCCGTTAGAAAAGTCTGCTGTATCTTCAACCTTTGTGATCGAGAAAAAATATATATGCACATATATACGTATTCCTGCAACAAACCGTTTTCAAGACATCTATAGTTACAACCTCTCCAAGGGTCTTTCAATGTCCCAGCAGCTAACATATATTGTACTTAGTTTGGACTGGCATTGTGTAAAAGTCTTTACGCACATGACCTCTTGCGAGACTCAAGTAAATCCTTTTAGGTGCATGCAATATTAGTTTCATTTTGTGGGTTAAGAAACTCTCTTAGACAAATTAAATGACCTACCCAACGTTGCCCAACTAGGAAATGGCAGAACCAAGAATCCAAACTTAGTCTTTATCCTACATATAGACTACTAGTGTTTTGAGTCCTTTGAAAAAACAAAAGCATCCACTCTGAAGTCCTTCACAGTATATATAGTTCAGTTTCCACAGCCCTGAGATATCTTATCTGTAAAGTGAGGGCATCAGAAGAAATGATCTCAGAGATCTTTCCTCTTCATGAGGGACCCAACATTTAACAACACTCAATTACCAAAATCAGACTGGTGGAAAAGCAAGGAATGGAAGTGTCCAGCAAAATCCCCACGTGCACTCAAATTCAGCTCCTAAGAATCTGTACTGAGCATCTTTTGGTCAAACTTTCATCTTGGCCAGTTTTCCAGAGATGGACATCATGGAGGGGAGGGGCACACACACATTATTCAACATTAGGACAAATTAAAAATATTACTGTCTCCTCTAGGTAAAAACATAAACTTCAACATTTCCTCCCTGAGCCAACTGTTATCATTGTTTCAATTCTCCAAGCCAGAACAAACTGAGAAAGTATGTGGTGTGTTCAACAGGGATTATTGGACTGCTCTTCTAGAAGGTGGTAATTATGTAATGCAGACTGGCTTTGGGGCAGTGCTCTGATCATTAACTCAAAATTGCCCCTAGCTCTTCATCATATGATGCAAAGTTATTATTACTGTTTCTTGTCTGTGTGCATGCAGAAGTCTTAGGTAGCATGGAGTGGTAACGGGCATTGGGCCGAGGAATCCCTTGGGCTCCTAGTTAAGGGGATTAATTGGGTCTATTTTAGAGGCTGGCTGTAGCAAAGAGGAGTTTTTTTGCCTTTGATCACAACTCCCCAGATGCCTGGCTTCATGCTGAACATAGGAGCTTCCCCAGTACAGTCCCCAGTGGTGGGTCCTGCACTCAGGGAGCTATGCTGAGGTAGCAGTGTCATTTTCGGTCCTCAACACCATTCCATTGAATTCACTGAACACAGCATGATAAAAAATACCAGCGTTCACCTTCTTAAAAAATAGCCCCATTCTCCCCCCCCCCCACCGCCCCTCCGCTGACTTGCAACACAGTTCTTGCTAACTTAACACACTTAAATAAAGCTCCTTGATTCTAAGGAGATGGAAAAGATGGTGGAGGGAAAGAGATAGGGCACCTTATATTATCCTCTCCTGCTTTAGTCTTCCAAAGCTTTCCTGTTCAGTTTTGGAAAAATGGATCCTGGGGTAGCCCTCTCATTTGCTGCCTCCCAGGGGCATTCTCCATTTTCCTGTGCTGTTCAAATGCAGCAGAGGTTTGGGAGGAAGAAAGATATTAAAATGTGAGTCCAGGCAATACGGGTTGTAGGAGAGCTCCCATTGGGGATTGCTTTCACGAATCCTACTGGAGATTGTGTGGGAAGCTTGAATTTTGTGGCATAGAGAACCAGCACTGCAAGAAGCAGCTGAAACCATTGTACTATTCCTATATAAATACATCTAACCATGCTCAGAAAGAAGAAGGCATTTTAAACTGTCTTGATTAACTGACATTTCTCAAGCACTACTGTGAGAAGGGCACTGCATTAGGCATGGGGACAAGAGGAAAACAGGTGTCATCTGTTAGTTAAAGCTACTTAAAATTAATTTGAATATTTATTAAACACCTCCTATATGTTTAGCAGATTCATCCATAGCATATATTTATACATCATTTGTGTAGTGATCTATATTAAAATGTTTGAGCATGGTTCCAATCCATACTGTCTATCCCTACAAAGTCCTCGCAATCATTAGTGATTCAGTGTAAATTCCAGTTTCAAATGTGGCTTCTCTCCCAGCTCTTCCTAAATACCACTTCAAATCCTTCTTATTACTAGATCATAGGTAGGATAACATTTATAGGTCCATAAAATGGACAAGACCTTTGCTATTGTCCAGTCTGGCATTTCCATTTGGCAAAAGAGAAAATAAGCCCCCAAAACTAAAATGACTCATGTTAGGTACCCCAAAAATTTGTGATGGAACTAGGGCCACACCTGGACATTCTGAATCCTACCACAGGCCTCCTTCTAGCTAGTTTCTGCCAATGCTGAGGCAATGTATGTTTCCAAAGGTGAAGACTTAAGTATATAACAAAAGATATCACTAACTGATCACACACATTTTGTGACACGCTGTGTGCATTGGCCCTGCCCTCTGCAGTGTTATCTTAAAGAGGACGTGTGAAAATCACAGGGCACAGTCAGGCACTCAGCTGCGCATACTATGCCTCACAAATGGGCTCAATGGACAAATGAATTCTATAAGTCACTTTCTAACCAGCCCCTCTTTTTCCAATGTTTTGTCCATCCAATTCATTGTCACCGTATTTATTCTTCCAAACTTAAATTCTGATCACGTCACTCCCAAATACATTCAGAACAAAGCCCAAATTCTCCAGTTTGGTTTGCAAGGCCCTTCAGGTTATGACGACAATTTGCTTCTCTAGCCTTATCTCCTTCCCCAGCCTCCCACACAGTGCTAGTGGCCCTCCCTTCCATTCATGGGCTGTTCCCTCTCGTGCCTCTGACTTGCCACATGTACCAGTCCTTCCATGAGGAGCATATTTTCTTCACTGCTTCAGCTGAAAATTCCTATTTATCCTTTTTATTTACCAGAGACATGATATGTTACCTCTTCTTGGAAGTCTTTGCTGATGTCATCACCTCACCCACCCCCTTCTGTCTAGATTCTTCTCTGTAAATACCTGTGTATTGCACATACCGAAAGAATTTTAACCATTTATCTCCCCCATAGAGGGCCAGCCACTTCAGAGGAGGACTACTTCTGTATTCTCAGCCATATCAGAAAATTAAGCATATGGTAGGGTTTCTCTGATGCTACAAAAAAAGGCAAAGAATTAGTACATATAAAACAAAACCAGGAGGCAACACAGTCCATGTTTTCAACTACCACACTCTCTTCCTCTTAGTAAGTCTTTACTGACCACCAATGATATTCCTGAGAATCAGAATGGTAGGCTACAGAGCTAGGCACATGTTGACCCTATCTCATCATATAAAGGGATATACCCATGTGGAACACTGTCTGAGTTTAAAGAGAGCATAATCCTACAGCTAACTTGTCCCTGCCAAACAAATAAGAGCCCTCGGCCTTGCCTAGGTGGGCACTCAGCAGTGAGTGGCTGAAGCCTACGTCAAGAGCTAGGTTCAGCACTGCCTCACAGAGAACAGCTCCCCCTGCTGAGTTCCTCCACATTCCTCTCACCCTTCAGCATAGTGTTGTGTGTAGGTGTGGTCACAATTTTTGAGAAACAATAGCCTCACAAAAGGGACAAAGGCTTTTTGCATTCAGTCTCTTGCCCACATTCTGTACATGATTATAAGGATATATGTGTAACGAATAACCACACCACCTCTTTGAAAAAGAGCAAAACAAAAAGAAATGGTTATTTCAATATGCCACGACTCTCTGTAGTGCTTCTTTTAAAGAATTAAGTTATCAGGGTGCATGGTGTTATTTAATCTACCTCCCTCTTCAGCCAGGCGGTGATAGTCTCTATCTTCCCGTGGATAAGGGGGAGGTATGAAAGCATTCTGATTTCTCTGCTCATATCCATCCCAAAACAATGTGATAAACACCAATGTGGGTGGGAGGTGGTGTTAAAACATGGGCAAGCAATGAATAAAGCAGATTGTTTGGTAGGAAAATCTTGGGCAAACACATTAGGCATTTCTGGATGGCACAAGATATTTAAACTACCAGGAATAGTGAAGTGAAAGTTGCTGAATTAAATCACCTACAGAAGTAAATGAGGAGACTGGAGAGAGGCCAGAAACTAGCAACTTAGGGGAAGGAAAGATTTTGTCAGTCATCCCAGACGGGCACATTGCAGAAATGGTCTTGTCTAAAGGATGCAAAACCCATTTACTATCCTGGTTTTCTGTCTCAATTGCAGTCGAAATATTGCATTTTAAGATACACTGTCCAACACAAAATCACTGTGCAGGAAAATTAAGTAGCCCACACCAAGTGTTTTAACAAAGAAAGAGAATAGGTCTTAATTAGAAACTCAGGATTTTGCAAGCAATTTAGCATAAATAAAATGCAAGCAGGCCTAAAAATAAGGAAGTCCATTAAAGACACACAAAAAAGTTAGCTATAGGGTAGTTTTAATAATAAATCAAGGTCAGACCGTTCAAATGTGTCCTGATTGAATTAAGGCGACTTAGGTGTTAGGTTGAAATATAGCAGTTGCATACAACACAATCTAGTTTAAATGGCCCCTGATTTAGAGAAAGAAATCAAGGACTCCTTCTTAAATAGAAAGGATCATTTCCACATAAGAAAAGGAATTGCTGTAAGAAAGAATCCCAAATTATTTGTTAAATAAATGTCACTTTAGCTCTACTTTTAACTAAGTGCTATAGCTGCATTTGAAATAGTTTTATAATTTTTCTCCATCTATAGAGAAAATCTTTGCTTAATCATATAGCAGGGGCAAGCATTTTTGTTTTCATAGAAAATCAGCCGTATGGTTTTTTTTAATCTACCTACATAATAGAATTGGCTGCAAAGTTGGAAAACAAAGCAGAGACACTGAATGAAACACTGTCCAGCTCTATGTAGAGGTATGGCTGATTATTTAGATATAAAGGCAGAAGCAGAGATGTGTATTATAAATGTCCTTCATTTATACACTAATTTGTCAAAGCCCGTGACAAAGAGAACCCCTAAGTGTTTATATCCCTTTAGACAAAGATTTCTGTGAGTGTATTATTTTAACCATGACAACCAGAACTCTACCTGTTGCCTGTCAATGTTTAAAAAATGTTTTCCTCGATATTTTTTTTCAATTAACTCCTGAGGAATGCGTAAGCTTTGGGAGTTCTGAAAAGGAGTCTTGGATCATAATCTCTCCACAGAGACTACATGGATGGACCACCAATCTCTAAGCTCCTAGAGGGTCAAAACTCTGCTGGTTTAATCACAAGCAAATTCCCAGTGTCTGGCATATGCCTGATGTGTATTAGGCACTTAATAACGATTTACTACATGAACAAGTTGAATTTACCAAAAAGATGAAATGTTCTAGTGTTCCAAATGTCATGAATGGATGCCATGAATATAATGTCAAAGAACTGAGCTTTTTAGACCATAACTATCTGGATTAAAATCCAAATTCTACCTTTTGCTATCCTAGTGACCTTGGGTGGGTTATTTACCCTCCCGTTTTTCAGTTTCTTAATTCTAAAACGAGGATAATGACAATGCCTACTTTCTATAGCTGACACGTGTATTACCAAGAATAGTACCTGGCACACTGCAAACCCCTCGTAAGTGTTGACTATTATTTTATCAACTATTGTCTAAGATCTCGATACGTAGGAGTCCTTACCCACCTTTAATTGAATTCCCACTCTGTCCAAACTCACTTGGGAAATCCACCAACTTTCAAGGTACCCTTTCAGGTAAATGTACCTGAAAAAAAATGTCCATTTAGTCCATAATTCTTTTCTCATTGTCATGGTGGTCTTGGTTCAGTCCATTATCACAAATGCAATTTTATCTCTCACAATGCAATATGTCTTCACCATTTCTCAAATGCTCTGGCTTTGCTGAGACTACTGTATCATGGGGGCTGGTTCTCAATCCAGCTCCTTAAATTAGGAGCATGAAGTTATTTTCTCCCTCAGGCCCGAGGCAATGCTAGCCCCTACCAGCCATCAGCACATCTTGGCAGCTAGAACATCAGACTTCATTAAGACACATCCTTACCCTTCATGATATAAGGATGCTGTAACTCCAACACAACTTGATTTATTTGATTTGAATTTATGTTTTCCCTCTCAGTCTCTCCCTCCCTCCCACCCACCCCCCCTCTATCTGTTTCTATGTCTTTCTCTGTCTTTCTGTATAATTTTGGGTCACTTTATTCGAACTATTTGCATGAGGCAATCCAGACAGTTTATATTTGTTGAATCAGGACAGTGAAAAATATCCAGACAGCCTATCATTACAGTGTCTCAATGCTGACCAGTAACCTTCTTTATCAAAGAAGGCCAATGAAATGATCCTATACTGCTTTAGTGTTCTGATATTTTAATGTACACTTATCAAGTACCTCCTGTGGACCAACTACAAGAATAAAAAATGAATAGAATGGAGTCTTGTCACATTGACTAGAATCTAAGACAGTGCTTGGAGAGAGGCATAAAGAGAGTAACTTGGCACATAAGATCTCTTCTTATAAGATGCAGGTATCTCAATACTTCTTGGAAGTATTGTGGAAACTCTCAGAAAGGAGATGATAGCCAAGCAATGACTTAAAGAATGAAATGGACTTAACTGGGCAGAAAGAAAGCTGATTAACTTTCTTTCTTTCTCTTTTTCATGGATGATTAAGTTTCTAAGCAGAGGAAGTAGAATGAGCAAAGGGACAGGAACAGAGAACGAAAGGTCTGCATTGGCAGTGAGAATTTGCAGTGGCTAAGAGTATGTTCGCCTTTGAGGCAGGAAAGAGAGGGTCAAAGGACAATCTTCAAGTTAGTATGCAGGTAACAACTTTGGTATTTTCATTGTGCCTCACTGCTTATATTCTTTCCAATCTCCTAAATCAAACAATGGCAAACCTTTCTCAAAAAGGGTAAGAGGATAAATACTTTAGACAATATGAGCTATACAATCTGTCACAACTACACAACTTTGTCATTTTTGCCCCAAAGCAGCCATCAAAAATACATAAATGAATGAGGATGGTTGTGTTCCAATAAAATTTTATATCAAATAATTTTCAGGTGTCATGACCCATCATTATTTTTATTTCTCTTAGCCACTTAAAAATGTAAAAACATACAAAAAATAATAAAAATGTAAAAACATTTTTGTGGGTCATATACAAACAAATGCTGGCCAATTTGGTACACAGGTCATAGTTGGCTAACCCCTGCCTTAAATAAACTACCTCAAATCCCACATGCAAAAGAAAGATAAACTAATGCCTCTCCCTAAAATGGTAATATAACCGTTGCTTCTTTACAGATATTTTCAAGACCTACATTTAGGTTGAGTGAGAGGCACTTGGGCACTTCCATACTTGATGAGCTTTTAAAGCAAATACGATTTTTCCTTTTCCTTTCCCTAAGATTTTAATCTAACTTAAATGAATATCAAGGAGAGTCTAATATAGGAAATGAGCCTTAGGTAATTGGCAGAGAACTTGTCTTAGTCCATTCAGGATGCTACAAAAAAAAAATACCATAGACTGATGGCTTATGAACAGCAGACATTTCTTTCCCACAGCTCTGGAGTCCAGGGAGTTTAGGATCCAAACACCATAAAATCCAGTTTCTGGTGAGGGTCCACTTCCAGGTTCCACAAATGGCATCTTCTTGCTGTGTCCTCACAAGGTAGAAAGGGTAAGGGAGTTTCTTAGATCACTTTTATTAAGGCACTAATCTCCATTCATTGGGGTTCCATCCTTACGACCTATTTGCCTCCCAAAGGCCCCACCTCCTACCGCCATCACTTTGGGGTTACATATCAACATATGAATCTGAGGGTAGGGGGTGGGCAAGGTTGCATTCAGACCAGGGTAGAGTTCATCTTATTCTTTGAGGATGGTCATTTATATGTCTCAGAGTATATTTATGCATAGCTAAAAAGCTCATTCTCAAGTCATTTCTGCCTGAAAAGGATGAAATTCCTGAGTCATTGAATCTACTACAGTAGCACAAAAGCTGGGTCAAGATTCCTAAGTCACAAAACTCCAAAGCCAGATCTGGACCTTGTAACATCATCTCAAAGCTCAGTGTGACTGAAAATTCAGTGCACAGAGATGGTGGAACTCGAAGGCTATGGAAACATCTCCTCAATTGATCATGGGCTCGTGATCCAGTTCTGAGTGCACACGTTTCCTGTATCTCTGGCCACTCTGTGGCCTTCTCTTACTGCCTTGAGTCATACTGCAATCTTAAGTGGTGATCATCCAACTCATCCTAATGCACCCAGTTCCCCATATTGATTTGGGAGGCATGTCCAAGAGAATGACATGAACACCAACTTTTAACTCTTTAAAAGCAGAAATATATACAAAAACCTTGAAAAAATTCCATCATTGCTTAACCAAATTCTGTGAATAGAAAAGACAGAAATACCTTGAATCTGTGTGTGTATGTATGTATGCATCTGTACACATTTGTGTACAAGCATACGTGGGTACGCAAAGATTCAGGAGAAAAACTTTCCTCTTTTGTTAAATCAAGTTCCTTTGGTCAGGGTGAGGCCAAGCACTTAACAGACATTTTAAACTGGGGAGTCTAATCTGATATTTAAACATACCATGAGCCTAGGTTCCAAATAACTTGGACACTGACATGATGGAGAAAGACAGTGCCATTCCTGTCACAGCTTGTTGACCACACTAGCAATCTAAAATGAATCCAAGACCTAAGATTTGGGGAGTTTAAAAGAGTTAGGAGTGGCCTATTCTGTCTGCAAAACTCCTCATGTTGTGTAAAGACCAGCTTAAATGTCACCTCCCTTTAAAGCCTTGCTTCCCACTCTCAGAAAGAATTAGTTGTTCCCCACTCATCTTTGCTCCCATAGCACTTTGCACAAAGCTCTATTACAGCTATTATGCACTTATCATACTAAATTGCAATTTATCTGTTTATGTGTCTGTCTACTTCCACCAGAATATGCGCCCTCAAGGGCAAAGGGCAGGTCTTATTCAGCTCTGTATTCTCAGACTCAGCACAGCGCTGACACAACAACCACTTAAAACATGTTTTAGTATTTTTATTATTAAAGGAATGCATGCCCCTGTTAAAAATTCAAAACAGCACATACTGGTATAAAAGGAAAGGTTACAAGTTGCCTTTCTACCATCCAGACCATCAGTTCCATCTCCCACAAGAAAGCACTCTTAAGACATGCTTAAAAGTGCATAAATACTACACACACCCCTTCCACCCCACACCCAGCCAACCAACACGAGTGGTTCTCAGAGCTACCACACACGTAAGATTGGCTGCGTCTGCTGGCAACATGACAGGGCTGGGTATGGACCCCCCAGAGCAAAGGCCAGGGAAGTGCTGTTGCCAAAGGACAAGGGTACCATGAGACTAGGACTCAGTTCTGTTCTGCATTCTTGATGAGCTGACAGTGAGTTCTCTCCACTCACTGGTATGTTTCCTATTTCATCTCTCACTTTCTTTCTGTGATTTACTCCACGCTTCCATGTCTCTGTTACAATTCTTTGTCTCTCCATCTGCTTTTCTCTGTCTCTGGTCTGTCTCTTGCCTCACCTTCTCTTTATCCTCCTCTTTCTTGGTCCACCTCTGCTGTCTCTGTCTTTCTCTCTCTCTCTCTCTCTCTCTCTCTCTTATTCTTTCTATCTCTCAGCTTCCACTGTCTCTCTCTTCGGTTTCTTTTTCTTTGCTCTGGAGATGTTCTTCCATTCAGCTCTCACAATCAGTAAGCATCTTTACAGCAATATCTAATATTCCACTTTTGAGAGTAGAGACTTAAGTGTAGTACATCAGTGTTTAAGCAGTTGTGAGCATATGGGATGCACACATTTACTATGTATGCGCTCATGTGTACATATATGATTTAGAGATGGAGACTAAGCTCAAGACAGAGACAAAGATTCAAAATGGAATGCATGTTCTTTTAATGGGAACTGAAGCTACTACAATTTCTGGAAGGGGTTGTCAGTTTGGTGAAATGGTCTTAGATCTCTCTTTCTGGGATCAGCAAAGGGGAAGGTAAACAAAAGACCCCCGGCCCCTGCTGCTGCTCACCGGAAGAGAGACACAGAGTGATCTTTCTGCTTTGCAAAAACCCTGGGCACTCGCTCTCTCCCAACAATAGCGATTGGAAGCAAATCAGGCAACTTGAACGTGGGCTCTTTGTTTAGTTCAGTTGCCTGGAATTCAGTTCTAATGAGGCCAAGTTCAAAATCTCCTTTGCTCACTCTTATGTTTTTCATTTTTCAAGTAACTTTTAAAAGTAACTCAAGCAATGTATATTTATTGAGAAACAACAGCATAACTATGGACAAACAAAAAACATTACCTATAAAGCCAACATTCATTATAATCACAGGAAATGTTTTGAATCATACCTTTCCTCTTTTGTAATGGTATTTTATAGCATACAATAAAATTTTGAAGTTATTGAGCCCTTCCATGTTCAGGTATATTTCTAGAGGCTTGAGATATATGAGGGAAATGCATAGACAAAAAACCCCACGGACTTCATGTGTCTTATATTTGTACTATTTTTCAATCTATTTTTCCCTTTCTGGTATTTTGTGGGTGGTTTCCCAATTATATACATATATATATATATATATATATATATATATATGTATATGTATATACGTGTATATACATGTATATATATGTATATATATTTACATAAGCAATCTTTTTGTGGCTGAATATTCTACAACACTCGTAAACAAGATCATGGATTAAGTGAAAAGCCATTTTCCCCAAGGAACAAGCAAACAAAATAGTATAGTTACTAAGGGTGGCTGGTCCCAAAACGTATGACTTTGTGTGCAGATTTCAAGCTGAAAATAATCAAAGTCCAAAAGACTTGGGAAAAATCTTTGACCTTCCCCCTAACTGCCAAAAAGAATCTGGATGGAGGACCTGTTTCAGGAAGGGTGCTATCACCATAGACAACTACACTGTAATACGAACTAAGTGTGAAAGACAGGGAGGAACCTAGCAAAGCATTTGTTAAAATTCCTCTCTGCATCCTATTGTTTCTACGTGGTTCAGAAAATATTTCCTTTACTAAATATTTGATCTTCTTTATCTTCCTGTAAATTGTCCTCCCCCACCCCAAGTCTCAGACCCATACCCCTTTCTCTTTAGTTCAGAATGATGTATATATCCCATTCTGCTTTACCGTCTTTGGAATTTCATATTTATGTGGATTCCCTACATGTAAGAATAAAATATGATTTTCTCCTGTCATTCTATCTCATGTCAATTTAATTCTTAGACAAGAACTCTGAAGGGTAGAGGAAAATTTTTCTATCCCAAAAACAGCAAATATTTACTGAGCAATTTGCAATATTGTGATTTATAATAAATGTATATTTGATCTTCATTTCATCATTGGCACCAAATTCCAAAGACTCTTAGAATTTCCTATGTGATGAGAGAGATAAAGGTGTCCTTTTTTATGTTAATGAGATGACTGTGGGACCACACCTAAGGATGGGAGCTGGTTGCCAGGAGAACCATCCACCTGATTGGAAGGTTGCGATCTTTTAGTCCCAGTCCCTAACCTCTGAGGAAGGGAGAGGGGCTAGAGGCTGAACTGCTGGCCAATGATTTAATCAATTGTGCCTATGGAATAGAGCCTCCATAAAACCCAATAGGATAGGGTTTCAAGAGATTCTAGGTTGGTAAACATGTTGAGATTCAGGGAGAGCAGCATGCTCAGAGAGAACACAGAAGCTCTGCCTTTTCCCCAAATCTTGCTCAATGCATCTCTTCCATATGGCTATTCCTGAGTTATATCCTTTTGTAATAAACTGGAAATTTAGTAAGTAAAATGTTTCTCTTGAGTTCTATAAGCTTTTCTAGCAAATTAATCAAACCCAAGGAGAGATTCATTGGAACTTCTAATTTACAGCTAGTTGGTCAAAAGCACAGGCGACACCCTGGGCTGTGAATGGCATCTGAAGTTGGGAGGGGGTGGCAGTCCTGTTGGACTGAGCTCTTCACTGGTGGACTCTGAGGTGCTGCCTCTGGGTACAGTGCCGAAGCTGAGTTGAATTGTAGGACACCCACCTGTTGTCAGAGTTTTGCTTGTTGGTGTGGAAGCCCCCACATCAACACACACACACACACACACACACACACACACACACACACACACACTGGAAATCACGTCCAGACACTTATTACAACTATTATGTGCAAATAGCTGGAGACATTGAGAAGGATGACTAAAGCATAAGACAGGGTCTTGGACTCATTACAAGAAAATGTAGCTGAAACAGAAAAACATAACTGCAGAAACAAGAGTATTATCATGAGCAACATATTAAAAACACCATTTAGTAGGTCATACTTGAGCATTAGTAATACTAGTACTAATACTAACAAAATAGTGATAACACCAATAATGATGATAATAGCTAACCTTCAATGATTGGTTGCTATCTGCCAGATGCCACTTTCAGCACTTTTGTATCTAGTGTCTCCTTTAATCGGTAAGAAACCATATAAAAAATACAGCGTTATCGTTTCCATTTTACAGCTAAGGAAATGAAGGCACAGAATTATAAAGTTCACGGATCTAGCACACAGCGGAGTGGGAACTCAAACCCATAACTAAACATTGTGTTCTAATTAAAATAATGTACTCTTTCAGCCACTGAAGACATGGTTTGCCCGTGGTCATCTGGACATCCAGGAAAGATAACTGCCTAGGATATATTCAGCGATAAAAAAACATCACCATCTGGCAAAAAAGCATCATCTTCTTCCTGGGGAATCTGCACTGTCCCACGTAACTGTCTCTCATTCTCCTAAGGCACCTTGTACCAGGTCCCACACAGTTTCTGTGGAGAAGCTGATAAAAAAGCCGTGGGCTCCAGCTCACCACAGGGAAAAGTGAAGCATATTGACACAAGGTTGTACAGACAATGGAAGGGGTTCATAGACCCCAAAACTCACACATGAATTTTAGGAAAATGATTTTCAAGCTTTATAGACTTCCTAAGGGAGTCTGTAAAACATAAAGATTCCTAGTCCCCATCAACAGATGTAAAAGCAGGTCCCATGAGGGCAAGCTCTTTAAGAAATGCTGCCCGAGGTGCCCACAGCTGCCCAGTTTAGAATTCCCCCATCAACTCGGCAAAACCTACGTCAGGGTAAACATGGATACAGATAGATTTCTAAGCAGGTGACAACCATGCCTAAAATAGCCCTTTCTCCCCAATGATTCTTATCAAGAGTGTATTTTGGGAAGTGCTAAGACAAGGGGAAGGCCTATTACTTTTAACTCCCCTCCCCTCCCCCAAAGACCCTGATGCAGAAGGATCTATGGTCCACAATTCGGTGTCTCAATAGCCTCTGCTACTCTGGTTAGGGAAAGATGACTAAAGGCATCAATCCATTGGCTTCAGGGCACAACATGATTAGTTGGTAGCTTCTGATAGCATGATTTTTATTAGCAGTTTCTTTAAAAAGTGTACACGTTGTCCATACTTTCACTCAAGGTTCATTAGCCAGCAGGGAGAAGCCAAACAGCACATCCCACACATCCTCCCAGAATAACAAGAAGACACGTTTTAATAACCCCAGGAGAGCCACTCAAGGGGACGGATGGCCCTTGAGGTTTTGATTGAGCTCTGTCATGAAGCAGCTTATTACTAAGTAAAATATATCAGGTTGGTGCCCTGATCAGGATAATATGATAGGGAAAAACCCTGAGGTGGGGTCCTCATGCCAAAAGTTCCCCTACCATCCCTCTGCACTGACTTGTGAAGTTCTTGCTAAAGAAACTCAGAACTAAACCCTTACAGAGAGTCAACGCGATCAAATGGAAAATGCTTTGGAGCCAGAAAAGACAAAATTCCAATTCCAGCTGTGCCACCTTCTAACTGGGTGACCTTGCCCAAGCAAGTTCTTTAGGCCCTGACTTCCACAACTCTAGAATGAGGACAATAATACCTCATTCGTATTACGGTGGTGGGAAGATGAAGTTAAACAGTGTGATGCTCTAGAAAGTTCTTTCAGGGAAGCTTCTCACAAATTTGGTGGTTATTTATATGATTGTCAAGAGGGGTTTCTGTTATAATCAATATATCTTATCTGGCTATAGAGAGCTATCCCTAGTGTTCAGTGAACTCCCCTTTGCTCCATTCCCCCACCCATGCCCCAAAAGTCAGAATAAGCAGTGAAGGCAATAGCTGAGAACTCTGTTATAATCTTTGAGCCAATAAACCCAATCAGTATCAACAGGCACCCTTCAATTTGACTACCGCTGCTCCCAAATGTTGACACGTTAGGTTCCCTTGACTGAGATCACACTATTATTTTAAACCACATTTAATCTGTATCAGCCAATTAAAGAGAGGAAGAAGTGGGTATGCCCCTCTTCTCCCTCAAGCTCCTTCTGCAACTAGCCCAGTTGTAAGTAATCTTACCTCTCAAGTCCATTAGCAGTGGAATATGGAGAATGGGTTTTTGCCAGAGACCTTGCTTGCAGAAAGCCCCATCATCTGTCTTTAAGGTCCCCTTTTAAAGGTTTAAACAATGCCATGAGCCTTCTGATGAGGCCACCTGCTCTGAAGCCCAGGACAAATCACTTGAATAGCTGAGCACAGAACTCAGGATCTCCATGGCCAACACCCACACTTCTTCCCACAGTGGAAAACATTATGGACACAGGTGCATAGGCCTCAGATAAACCAAGGGGCTAGGATGTAGCTGTGTTCTAACTCTTGCCTGTGGAAAGCCAGCAGGGGGCCAAGCCAAGAATCAGTCACATGGCATGGCAAAACACTGTTGACTCTCTTCTTCCACTAACTGACCTGCTTAATAGCAGTGCCTTCATTTCCCTACCTGAGAAATGTAGATGATATTTGTCTTTCTTATCTCATAGGCCCATGGGGAGAAAACCAACTGAGGTAAGGAAAGAAATGTTCCAATCTTTGAAAGCTGAGGCATTTTGCAAAGGAAATGGCTATAAGGGATCTAAAGTGCTGTAACAACATTCAGGAGGGCTATAGAAACAGACACAGTATCTCTTATACACAGGGAAAATTTCATGTAGGATTTCCTACAGAACATTCATGTCCTTTTTCTCTCTACTTACAGTTTAGAAGAGGCTCTGTTCTTTCCTTATGAACTTTGCACAGTAAGGTTCCACTTTGTTTCTTGCCAACCATCTGACTACTCGATCCACCCCACAGAACAGAGTGTGCATGCCCCTCCAGAGTAACCACTCCACCTCCACGGAGCCCGGCTCCACCTTCCATGTGCCACACTTGTTCCCTGCCATCCCTGTTAGCCACTGCACTGACACCATTTGGCTTGTTTCCTCCCTAGGACACACAGATGCATTCTCCACCCTTTCTAGCCAGAGATATAGAATGGTAATTGAGATATCCACAAAGACAGAACAAATATTTTACGTATGTTGAGGGACTTAACACGAGCTGGCAAGGAGCCAAATTAATTTACCTTCTGGGCGGCCTGGCCAGTGATATTTCTGACCAAGGACTTAAACAAAACAAAGGCCTTTACGGAAAACTGTGTGTGGAAAATGTCTATGTAAAAATGAAACAGTGATGACTCCAGCTGAGATCTAAGGTGCCAACAAAAGCAATCGGATCTTTCACGAAGGTAAAGAGTGCATCTGTCAGTGACCACACAGGTTTTATTTTCTTTTGGGGGGGCTTGGAATATACCCAAAGACACTAGAAGATCAATTTGCATATCTTGGCTTAAATCATATTTTTAAAATGATTTCTAAGATTAACACGTCAGTTAAACATAGTTTACATTTAAAGTAGGCTAATTTATTGGAACACAGGAATATTTACATCTCTACTCTTGACCTTTACTCTTGCTATCCATTCAGTTCAAAATATCCTTGTAATAACCTCCATCTCTTAATAAAAATTTTCTCTACATTTCAAGGTTCACTTGAAGTACCTGCTCCACCAGGAAGTTTGAAGGCCACCCTAGTCAGTAGATGTCTGATTCTCTTCTGAACTCCGATAGCATCCTCTGCCCTCAGTGGGTTCTCAGTTTCTGTTACCTCTTCAGAGAACTCTTTAAGTACAAGACAGAAAGCTCCTTGAGGGCAGGGAATAATTACTGCCACCTTTGGGCGTCGCTGCACATGTATCTGTATTAGAAGTGTCTAACAAATATTAGGACTCAATATATATTTGTAGAATTAAAAGTCAATACGACAGTTTGTGCAAGCTTCTTAGCACAATGCTGCCACATGGCAATCTCTCCTTGGAGGTGAGCAATTTTTATTCTCTTAGATAAATCATTAAAGAATTATTAAATAAACAATTCCATCAGGTTTTGTGCCTTAGTCTAGGAGTTTCTGGGGTCCCTCCATAAAAAGATGTGGATAGAGTTCCCAGATTCAACATTTATGTCATTTTCCTCTAGAAAACCCCATTGAATATATTAGGGGAGACTAAATTCCCAATCTCATATGAAGCAATTTTGTTGTCCAAAGATACAAAGTTCCTTAATGAGAAGATGTGACACACACCAAAAAAAAAAAAACATAATAAATTAGATTTTGCTGCAAGTCAACATTGAAATGAATGCCTGCTTGTATCTCAAATGTTTTGATTTCCTATGAATGGACACACATATTAACCATGGAAAAAGGAGGAATCATGTGGAACAAAAGGCTTGCTGCTTACAGGTCAAGGGTACAGGTCATTTTGTCACTCATGTGTCCTAGTACACTTAAATGTAGTAGGTGCACAACACGTGCAGGCTGAACAAACTATTAAGTTACTTCTAACCTGTAAGAGATTTCCATGGCATTCTAGTCTATCTGCATCATTTTACAGAGGATGAAATTGAGGCCACATAGGACACATTATGACTACATATCTAGTTTGTGTACACAGTCGGGACTATAACTCAGCATTCTTATCCACCACTGGAGCATTATTTATTAAACTAAAATAACAAGTAGCATTTGTTGAGCACTTACTATGTATCAGCAACTTCATATACATGATATCAACTGTTCAGGAGAAAAGCCTGCAAAAGCTGTACTATCCCCATATTTTAGTTGAGGAAGGCGAAGTTCAAAGAATTTAAGTGTCTTGTTCAAGGCAAAGTGTGGTAAGCAGGAGACCTAACACTCAAACTCCAATCTCTCTGCTTCCAAACCCCCTGCCTCCCGTGTCACACCACATTAACGTTCACTAACAGCACAAAGCACCGATCAGAGAAGGAATTATGTGGGCTTGTTAGAGAGAGCTAAAACCCTTTATCATTTTACTTTAAAAAACAAGCCAAAAAATATGTCTAAATGTACAATCAAATCAAGTGTTTACGTGCAACCTCTCTATAAATCAGATTTACAAGTAACTTCGAAAAGGAATCTGTTCCTGAAGAACACTAGATCTGAGAGCTGAATGATGGCAGGTTACCTCGTGCTCAATGAATCACCAGGTGCAGATTCCATGTCTCACTAAAGACGAAGAGGTAGGCGGATAAGAGAACGAGCAAATCACTACTTAAGGTAAAGAGTGCAATGTGACAGGCACCTGTTAAAGCCCTTGCTTTTCTACAGATGGAGCTTACAGCTAGGACTGTGCCTTCCTCCACCATCATCTGAAATCCACCCCAAGATAGGATGATTTAAAATTCTGACTCCGAAAGGCCTGAGTTTTTCTGTTCTACCTTAAAGTCTTTAAGACCAGCCATTCTGTGAGGTTGGGAAGTCAGCTTACTCGGGGTTCCAGCCCCTATTTGACACTGACCTTCTGTAACATCTTAGCAATTCATTCAGCTTTCTAGAGCCTCGGTTTTTCTTCTCTATGTAATGAGAGTAAGAATATCTCCTCATAGCAGGTCTGTGAAAATTAAATGAGGTGATGGAAGAGAAGACATCTACCCAAAACCTGACCCAAGTTGGGATTCGGTGTATTCACTAAGGTTCCGTGGTAAATGTCAAGTCCTGGAACAGCTAAAGGCCTCAAGGAGGTACATGGAAATCAACCAGACCATCATGATCTATGACAAATGCAGCATTAAAGTATCAGAATGGCAAAATGTAAGTGAAAGCCTCTGTTAACAAACCTTCTAATACTATTTCCAGTGAGAAAAGGACAAGGCACTAGGCTGAAATATCCAAGTTGACTCCAGCATTAAAATGTGAAAAATAGATATTAACACTTGCCATTCACATATTACCTAACAAGGATTTTTATAAGGATTAATAAGTGTAGCACTTTGAAATTTCTTGGAAATAAGGAATAAATACACGCTTCATCACACATACATATACAGACAAATATATATTTTAACAAACTAAGGATTACTGTATAAATTTAGATCAGGGCACAGCATGCCTAGGATGAGTAGGGTAGGAACAATATGTTCTTGCTTAAGACACCAAGCTCATGACAAATGATTCATCCCCAGCACCTTTCATGCCAAAAGATCCCCCCAGGTGTTCCACCAACTCCAGCAACACTTTCCATCAAGCTAGACGGCAGTGGAGAGGAATCACATCACTCCCACGGATGAGGCAAAACAGTCATGTCTTTACACAACTGCACAAGTCCAACAGCGAGGGGGCAGGAAGAAGGGAAGGAGGCGAGAGAAACATCCAGAATTCCTCACAAGTTTGACAGGCAGCCTATAATTACCACACATTTACACCTTTAAGGCAGGGGTTATTGTGATCAGAAACCCTACTTAGCAAAGGCTCTTAGCTATAGGTCAGACAGATTCAGAGGATGTGTATTGCCTGTGGCCCTGAGCGGGTTGGGGGCGGGCTTAAGGGGGGGGGGCTGACACCTAACCGTGAAGAAAATGAGAGCTGCCCAATGTCACCCTCCAGTTTAAATTAGTGTATTTGTTTCCTCTGGGGAGAAATGAAGGGCTGTGAGTTGAGAGTTCCAAACAGGTGTAGTCCTCGACAGTCACAACCCGCTCATGTGTAACCTGGCACATAATGAGCTGGCATTGCCCCCATTTTAGGGCTGAGGAAATTCACACTCACCATGCAATCAACTTGCCAAGAGCAAACCACAAATAAACCACCATTAGAACCCAGTCTCCACACTGCTTTTTACATGACAAAGTCGCCCAGAAAAGTTTTTTTTATGCCTTCCTTCATTTATTTATTTTTTGTTTGTTTGTTCATTTGTTTTTTAAACTTTGTCTCTCCTATGACTCTAGGCCAGCTTTGTTTTGTGGGACCTGGATAAAGACGATTGCGCTCTCTCTCTCTCTATATACACACACACACACACACACACACACACACACACACACTAAAAAACCTGTAATTTGTGTGTAAAAAGGCATGGATGGGGAGCAGAGGGGTTCCTTGCAGAATTAAAAACTTCAAAGGGTAGAAATCTCATTAGCAACAGGGTTTGAGGGCTCAAGTCTTTAATGTACACCACCTTGATTTCCTACATTATCTCAGATTTCCCTGCATGTTGGCTGTCCAAGCCCTGACCCTCATAAGCCCTACTGTGCTTATAAGCATCATTAAAAAAAAAAAAAAAAAAAGAAAAAAAGAAAAAGGCTGGCAGTGCTTGGCGCCATTTCTTAAATGGAGTTTAAAATTTGCCAAAGATGTACTCTCCTTTTCCAGCTCTTTCCAAGATCTTTCAAGAGATGAACTAAAGTAGAGGTCTAATGGGTGAGTGATATTTTACAGCTTGAATTACATTAAAAGCCAGAAATATTTTGAGTCCAATGTCCTCCACTTCTTGATTCAACAAGATGTAATATGTTTGATGTGTTTAAAATCTCCCCTTAAAGCCAGAAGCTTTGAGTTAATCATTTAAAGCAGTGTGAAAGTTATTCAATCAGTTTAAGAAGATTCAAGTTCAAATTGGGGGATGAATTTTAGTGGTTATGATATGAAAGATGTGATAGTTAAGGTAAGAAATGAGGGCAAGGGTCTCCAGAACTTTAACGGAAAGAATTTCAGCTTCAATTATTTGATTAAACCTTTCCTGAGAACTATAGAAAACCATGGCCTCAGCCGTGAGAGCTGAATTGTAGGGAAAACCTTGCTGGTGCTCCCAGGACAGAGACACAAATACAAAATATTGTTTGTCAGGATTTGCCTTAATACAGTTTATATCTATATACTCAAGGAACCCATAATGACAGACTATTGTTTTCAAATGTTCACAACTTTCATTAAAAAGCTGACAATGAGCACAACTCACTGAAGTGGGAAGTTTTCTGGGAAGATTTCTCGCAATGACATCACAACTGAAAACATTTTGAAAGGTACCAGGCTGCACAGAGTGTGCATATTACAAACGCTACAATCTCAATAACCTGATGGAAGCTGAAACTTTGATTTTTTTTCTCGTTTTACTCACCCTTGGTTTTTGTGTTCTTTTTTGCTTCATGGCAGCCTAGAGAACTTTCCACACTTTTAAATCATCTTCAGTTCTTCCCATCAAAGCTAGTTCTTTACTATTTCAGCTCATTGAAGTTTCCCAGGTGCAGTTTAAGCTGGAATAGCTACCCCAGATTCAGAACATGCAGGCTTTTCCAAAAATCGAAAACCTTCCCTGACGTGGCCAAAGGTCCTGGACTGCACCCACTCTCCCTGGTGTCACTCTTCTGGAATCCAGCAATCCCCCTGGTCCCTTCCTAAAGGGAGGGCTGAGTCTTTATTTGTGAGCTTCTCTAGAGGAGGTCAGGCAATGGGGAAGAACAGGGGGTTGTTGTCACTGGGATATATCTGATCTTCCTGGGACTGATCATGCGGGGAGAACAACCACACTCATTCACGGGCTGGAAAGCCCCAGCTCTCAAAACACACTGGCTGGTGCTGTTAGAAGATGCTAGAGAGTTCCTGTCCTGAAACTTGCATCCACTTGGTCCCCAGAAACAGAGAATACATTAAGGGCACCTTAGTTTCCACTACGTATCTCTTCCCTTGTGAAGAAGGGGGGTGGTTAGGAGCTTTGCAGAAAAATAAAAAGCTTACGAATAAAGTCTTCTTGATCTGACTTGTGCTCACCCTGAGTCTAGCAAGTAAAGGGAAAGTCACTTAAAAGAATGTCACCCTGCCTGGAAATTTAACCCATTCACCTCCGCATTAACCCCCTCTGTTTGCCTGGGTCTTCAGCTCTGTTACACCCATAAGACCAGGAAACAGGTATCTGCCTGCCCTGATTGAAGCTTTGGGGGGGGGAGGGGAGGGGGTTTGAGAGGACTCTGATGGTGTCGTGGGTCTCCTGATGGGTGACATTAACTCCTAGGGGAGGTGGGCAGGGAAGACTTTAGTTTGCAGCATCCCTCAAGTGCAGAAACCCCGTTTCTCCAAATTCTCCATCAGATCACACAGCCTGCTTTAACCCTTTCCTTTGTCACCCCTTGCCCTCAGGCCCCGTCTACTCACGCTGCTGTTGTGGCCGGACCAGTGGACCATGGCTTGGTTGTGTGCTGAGTCGCCCGTCAGCGCGAACGTGGTGCTGGTCAGCCTCAGCTCCTCCATCCGGAAGCGAGTGGCTTTGTCCGGGTCCCTCTCCAGAGTCCCAGGCCCCGGCTGCCCTCCGTCCCTTAGCATTCCCCGGGGGCTCCGGCTCGCGCCCTCTCCGCGGTCTGCCTTCCCCGGTTCCGCTTCACTCCGTCTCCGCCGGCCAGCGCGTGGGGCCATCGCCACGGACGCCGCGGTGCCCGGGGCCCGCTCCAGGGACAGCGCTCGGTCTCCGGGGGCCACCGCGAACAGCGGGCGCCCAAGGAGGGGTAGGGGTGTGGCAGCAGCTCTGCCTCGCGGTCCCCGGCCAACGAAGCCCCCCGGGGTGGCAGCCCAGCGTGGGGCCGAGCCGGGGGGCAGCTGGGGGCAGCAGGAGCCGCCGCCGCAGGCGCCCGGGACGCAGAGGACCAAGAGCCCCGCGCCGGCGAGGAGCGCGCTCAGCCCGGCTGGGGAGCCGCCGCCGGCGCCAACTTTTCCCATCGCGGGAGCTGAGAGCAGCGGAGAGGGGGCCGGAGCGGAGGCGGCGGCGCGGGGCTCTCCGCCGGCGGGCCGTGGAGGGGCGGGCGCTCAGGACCCCAACTCCATCCAAGTTGGGCCGCGGAGGGGGCGGGCGGAGGCGGCGCCGGGCAGGTGGCGGCCGCTTGCCCAGGCTGGGCTGGTGCCGAGCGCGGCTTCGGACCGAGCGAGCCGCCGCCACGCGGGGGTGGAGCTCGACTGAAGTCACGGGCGGAGCGGGCGCTGGCGCGCTGGCGGGCGACGCGGGGGGGGGGGGGGGGGGAGGGAGGAGGGCGCTGCCGGGGCTCCGGGCGCCGCGTCCCGCTGCCGAGCTGCGCCGCGCGGGTGGCTGCGGGGACTGGATGCGTCGCCGACCCTCCCCTCGGGCTCGCGGGCGCTGCCGCCGCAGCTCACTCGGCGCCCCCGCGGCCGCGGTCTCCGGTCTCTGCGCTGAGCCCGCACGCCCCTCCCGTGGGGGCGGCCAGCCGGAGCTCGCGGAGCGCTCGCTGTGTTGGGGACTTCCTATTCCTGTTTTATTGTTTCTGTCAGTCTCGGCTGCCTTTTCCTCCCCCCGTCCCCCCACCCCCGGGCTCCTCCAGTCTAGATGTTAAGGCTGGGTGGGCTTCTGGTCCTTGCCTCCTTAGTCTCCGTGAGTTGGCGTCTTGACCTCAGCTTGAGCAGAGCCTGCGTGTCCCAGCCTGGGGGAGATCCCGGGAAGGCAACAGCAGAGAATGATGTAATTAAATGATCCTATGGTGTGGTGTGGTGTGTGTGTGTGTGTGTGTGTGTGTGTGTGCGCGCGCGTGTGGTTAGGGGGATTTTTCCATCAATTATTACGCTTAGATAGCTTTCCGGACCCCCTATAGCGCTCACTGTATTTGCAGCCAATCTTCCTGCATTTTGTGGGCGTATGTCTTGGCTTCCCTAAGAGACCACAAACTCACTGAGGACAGGAATTGTGAGCAACTTGGAAGAAGTGACCAGTTTATTCTTTTTGCCATTTTTATCTGGGTGCTCGCCCCACTGTCCTACGCGGTAGGAAATCTGTCCGTGATTAATGCAATAAATACCTGTTGTGAAACTATTCTATGTCTGTATGCAAACAGATACAGGAAGAGAGGCATGGTATTATATTTATCCTGTGTCGTTGGTGCCCAGCCCAGAGCTACTAGCGCATGCCTGGAGATCCTTACTAGCAAACTTCCAGGCTTTGCCGGATGTTCTGCCACTAGTTTGCTGTGGGGCCTCAGACAAAGTGGCAATCTCTCAGCTTCCTACACTTTAAAATTAAGCGGTTGCATTAGATGACCTTTAAAATCCTTTCCACTCCTAAAATTCTATAATTGTATGATTATAACGTCTGCCCAGCCCAGCTCCCCTGCTACTGTTCAAAAGTTCAGATGAAGATTTATAGCAGGTGAATGGGCTTTGAAAATTACAAAGAATTTCTCAAAATCCAAGCCTTTTTCAAATGGAAAGTTTGCTTCTAAGGGTTGAAATACCTTCAGATTTCTTTGTAGTCTTCATGTGCCTAATAACACTTTTCTTATCGTGTGATAGCTATTAAAGTCTTCAATGCATATTTACTGATTAAATACATGAATGCCAGGAAAATTAATACAATTTTCAGTTTCTAATTACATTTTTTGTTCATTTTCACACTTGCAAAAGAAACCTCACTGAAAAATCTGAATTGTGACGTTGTGATGGGACCAAGTTAAAAGTAACAGTAATTATTCTTCAATTAATAATATCCTTTTTGATACTGTCCAAGAGGAATTTCTCTTAATCCAACCCAGAGCAGTGTTACCCAAAAAATAACTGAAATCATAGTTCTTATCACCAATCTGAGAAATATGCAAATGAAGGGGAGTCAGACTTCTTAGCCATTAAATGTGAGGACTTGAAA
Organism: Leopardus geoffroyi; assembly: GCF_018350155.1. Classification (NCBI taxonomy): domain Eukaryota; kingdom Metazoa; phylum Chordata; class Mammalia; order Carnivora; family Felidae; genus Leopardus; species Leopardus geoffroyi. The sequence goes on from NC_059334.1 coordinate 65,613,465, forward strand.
TCAAAGAATGTGACCTGTTTGTAAGGGAGACACAGACTACTCTTGCAAAAGCACCTTAACTCCCCAAGCCTGGATCCTCCTACAAAAGGAACACTGCCTGGCAGGCTTCTAGATGCAGAGGAGAGCCAGAGGTCCTCCCTCTTCCCAAAATGCAATGTTTGTTAAAACCCAGGGCAGCTGTTTTCCTCTCCTGAGAAAGGTTTTCAGAGCTTTGCAGGATTGTTTACTTAATGCCTTCTTTCTATGCCCTGCTAACCTCCTTTCCAATATGGATGAGTGTGGGAGAATTCCTCCAAGAGAGGAAAACCAGATTAGAAAGTCAGAACCCAAATAAATTCCCACCTAAATATAGGACTGGAAAAAGCAAAATGGAAAAAAGAAATTAGTGAATGAGAATTTTCTGGTAGTCTATTATTGCCCTACCAAAATTTAGATTGTTTTGATTTCAAAATACAGTTATTCCTGAAGAACTGGTAGAAAGAGCTGATTTTTCCTTCCCAAAAATTTCAACTCCCATCTTTTCAGACTGATTACAATAATCCCTTTAAAATGAAATCATTTGCAATCCATTTGCTGAGAATTCATAGAGGGCAGGCTCTTTTTAAATGCCTGACTCTAATTATTCATTTGAGAAAAAGGTGACACAGATATGGGTGAAATTGGGTCCAAGAATTTTTTCCGTATAAGTTCATTTTATTTCTTATGTCTCTGATCTTTAGTCAACAAGCAGAAAAGGAAAGTACCAGTAATTCCCTAAGCCACTTTTGTTTTCCAGAAGACTTCAAGAATTGGGCTAATCATGGGAGAAAGTGGGCTAGCCTATTTCAAGGTGTTTCTTATCCAGCAACTCACTAAGCAACCCGACAGATTTTATTAATGCAGTGCATTAAGAATGGGTTATTTGTTAGGAAAACAGTTGCTATCAGATGCCAGTAGAGAGCATAGGTTTGTAATTCCAATAAGGAGTCTTTTTATTGTGCACATGAAAAACAGGCAACCACCTAGTCTGTGGTCGTCATTTCTCACCTGGACGAGCATAACAGCCTCCTGACTGCTCTCCCCCTTCCACGACTGCTCTGCTCCATCTTGTCCCTTCATTAGTCATCTCCAAAGTGGGGTATAAGCACCCAAATTGTATCACAAGGTAATTCATTGTGTGCAGGAAGAAAATAGCCTCATTAATATTTAATTACCAATTAACATATATATGCACGCTTCCATCTATCTAACTATACACAGAGAGGAGACACAGAGGAAGAATATGAACATTTTGGAGCCAAGTGCTGATTGGTGTTGCATGGTCAGAAAAGTTTAGATGCCTTGCCCTGCAAAGCAGCAAAAGGGGTCTTTGAAATGTAAAACAAAACAAAATAAAACAAAAACTATTGTTCTTTGCCTCTATTTAAAACTCTTCACTGACTTGCTGCAAACAGAATAAAACCCATATGTGATCCTTGCATGGCCAATTAGGCCTGAAAGAGGTGAGTGCTGCTTTCTTCAACCACATTTGGCAGCTCTCCCCACCCACCTGGCCACCCCCCAAACCCCCATCACCCATATGCTCCAGCCACTCTGGGCATCACTTCCTCCAATGTGCCAAGATTTTTTCCAACTCATTCAACTTTGCATATGCTGTTCCACCTGCCTGGAATGCCCATGACCACACCTACTTCACATGGCTGACTTCCTCACTTTAATTGTGCTTCCTTGGAGAGGCTTTCCCTGACTCCCCAGCCAAGAAGAATTTCCTTTCACACTTTCCATATCATCCCCCTATTAGTTTCTTCTTAGCATATATAGTAGTCTTCAGTTATTTTATTTGAGTGTTTTTTGCTAAAATTCCCCAGAATGCCACATGTAGGTATGGGTTGCATCTCCCTGATACATTTCTTCTTTCCCCAGTGCCTCCTTCAGTGCCTGGCTCATTGAGAGTACTCAATAAATAATGATTGGCTGGCTGAGCCACACGGATATAGTAACCCTATCTGTACAACTTCCAATATTATCACTTTGTCAATAAGATATGTGTGTGTGCCAGAAATCATGCTGAGGATTTTACATGTATCAGTTCATTCATTCATTTTTACAAAATTCATCTCAGCTAAGTACTATAATTGTTCCCACTTCATAGATCCCTTTATACAACTACGCGGAGTCACGCAGCCATTTAGGGAAAGAGGAAGGCTTCAATACAGGCATCTTATTCCTAATATGTTCTTGACTTTATGCAATACTACTTTTTCTCCAAATCCAACTAATAAAAAATATGTTTATTGATGATTTATTCTGTGCCAGGCACTACAATTAGCACTTTGAATAATTTCTAATAATGTTAAACAAGCAATTTTGGAAACAAGTTGTTTAGGTTGAAGGTGAAATTTGTATTCTCCAATTTATACTTGCTTCTACTCGGTGGGCATGGGGGTTAATGTTAAAGACAGTGATGTATTTACTACAGACACAACCTTACTGCAGGAGTTACAGAAGCTGTCACACTGGTTTCCTGTCTTCCCCTTTCCCTAGGTCCCTCCATATCTAGTGGATAACTTGGCTTCAGCTGCACTAAATCACATTATATGCTTCATCATTAGAACAATGTCTTTTAATAGCTCTCAAAATGCTTGGCTCCCCTTGGATACCATTGAGACAAGGTGTCTTGCATTTCAGATCAATTACATGAGGAACCATAGAAAGAAAGAGGGAGAATAATATGCAGACTCTTCCCATTATCTACCAAAGGGGATAATGGGAATTTACAAAAAGCAAAAACAAACAAACAAACCCCCCCCCAAAACACCGCTCTTTAAAATACTTCCAGGTGCCAACACATACTGGCCTGGGTCTGCATCCAGTAATTGTGTCTCTTCTCATATCCCCATTTGAAGTGGCTTTAACCAAAGGGCTTAAACCCTCTTATCTGTAAAAATAGGTCTAAGATTATCTATTTGACTCACAAGGATGTTGTAAAAGTTAATTCAACTTCATACACCTCTTGGAGATAACAATCCAGCCTTGTATTTATGCAACTCCTGTCTTATCAGACCTCTAAACAGTTTTTGGGTTTCTTTCCCCTAGTTTAATAAATCTTGCAGCAGCTCCAAAAGATAGGTAGGGGGCAGTTTTTACCTGCATCATACAGAATAAAAAGAAATTTATCCAAGGTCATAGAGTTTGAGAAAAAACTTAAAACTGAATTTTGTTATCATTCACCTCTACCATTTAGTCCAAATCTGCCCCCAATTTGTACATACATGAATTAAAATCCCACATCATTTTTGTTTAGCTATGATGCATTGCCTACACAATCATTTCAGGTTTCTAGAGATGGTTTGTATAATTAAATAGGCAGAGAGAAGCATGAAATAATATCACTGTCATTGTGTGAGCTCATATATGCATATATTTTTCCCATTTAAACAGTCATACTTAATGTGAAAGAGAGAAAATGCGCACTATGACTAAGTAAGTTTATTTAGAGCAGTATTATTAGACTTTTAAAAATATACCTTTACCAAAAAGTATTAGAATATACTTAAAAATTATTATCATCTTAAAATTATCTAGAAACTGTAAAAGGTAACTTCTATCATCTCTCTCCCGTCCTCCTCTTGTCCGTTAGTCCAACATAAAAAGGCTTTACTACAGTAAATCATGAAACCAGCTTCATAACATTTTTTTTTTTATTCTAGTCTCCTTGAAAGTACAAATAGCAAGAAATGAACTCAGTTGGAGCTACACTTTTCTTTCTTTGGGAGTACTGGGTAGAGGAGAGAAGAGAGAGAGACCAAAAGCTACTCCCCAAATCTTTAAGGGCCACTGAGATGACAACCAAAAGCTCTCATGTCACAAGAAGCCTTTGGTTATTTTTATCTCTTTTCCACAGAACTGATCCAAAGATGAATTAGGTTAACATTGAAGCCAAATTCAGTCGATTTCTAGGGCATAATATTCTAGCAGAATACAACTCTATAAAATGTACAGTAGCCATTGAAAAATAAGATCTTTGGGACTTCTCTCTCAGAGCACAAGAGTAGCTTGCAAAGAAAAAGAGGAAACAAATCAAAGAATAAGCAGCACAGTTGGGTAGACATTAAGTGCTCTGTGCTGCTTCCCATTTCTCTATTTTATCTGGACAAAGCGTAGATGTAGTCCAGCCCCCAAGGGTCCAGATATCCCCAACAGTGTGTTAATCTCTGATAGGTGCACAGAAGCACACTAGAAAAGCAGGAAATAGAAATGGTCAAAGGCCAAAGTTTATTATGTCTGTCTACTCCTGCTGCTGCTTGAAGGTAGTACAGTGTGGAGCTTAAATTTCCAAATTTTGAAGGCAAAATCCTTGTTTTCAATCCAATATATATCACTCACTAGCTGTACAATTATCATTTGACTTTCTGAATCTCAGTTGCCTAACCTGTAAAGTGGACATTCCATCACCTTCTACAGATAAGGCTGCTTGCTCTGTATGGCATAGAGCAAATGCACACATCTCACACAGCAACATGTGTTAGCTCTTGTTAAAGTTATTTCACCGTTCAAATATCACCTTTCACCTGACACTGGTTTCCAATGCGCCTCCCTAGATGGAAGACGAGAAATTAAAACCCAGCCAAAAATAAATTTGTCTTCTGCCAGAAATAAAACAAAATTTTAAGACCACTATACCCATAAGATATAACAAGAAAAGTAGAGTACAGGCGTTGAAACTCAGGCATTTGTATTGTAATTAAATTGAAAATGTGGAATGAACCATCGCCTTCTTCTTGTCAAACCAGTCTTTTACGTGCATCGTTGTACAAGGAATCTGTCTTTGACCTTCACAAGCTTTTAGGAGGTAAGCAGTAGACTGGGTGGTAGTCTGAAATTTTGACTATGTACTTGAATTATTCTTTGCAATGTGAAAAATTAACTTTAGAAAGGTCAGGGGGAATCCCCCATTTAATGTATCATGGAGTAAATATGTATAATTTATAGAGTAGAGATGTTATATAGAGTCTGAAGACACGACTAAGCTTAGATCAGTGCTTAGACAGAGATCTATGATTGTTTGCCTTAAACAATGTTACCAGGAAGCTCTCAGGGAGCTACCTTTATCCACTTAGTTACCGTTACCAGGTATGACTCTGAATCGCACTGTGGGCAAAGCCTTGTCATTTTCTCAATTCAGATGTGGTCTTAGCTGTGGCACTCTTATGAAACCCTATCCAAAGAGGTGATTGGTTCATTATTAATCTGGTGCTGTGTGCCTGCTGGATGCTGGACTTCTACAGAGTCTTTTATGCCATTTCTCCATCTTCTAGTCCAACTCTGATATTTTCTAGGTTTGCACTCCCTTACCTACTTAGATTCATGTTATCTACTTTTGTTTCCTCGCTGTCTGCTAACCATGGATTTAAGCCTGAATTGATAGCCTCATGGTTCCTACCAGTCACCATTTTTTATAACCTAATTCTTGGTCCCTGCCTACCATGCCCTATGCTATTATCCTCAACCTGCTCACATTTTACTAGGGAATGTTTGGGATTTATCCATTGACTTTTAAGGGTTCTTTTTATGGAAATCATCTTATAATTTATATTTCAGTGCTGTTGGGTTAGTGATAAATAGGTAACCAATATCTATTTTCTATATGCTTTTGGCAACCTGCACCTATTCTGACATTATACTTTTGTTATTATAATCATCTGTTTTATCCATCCATCTGGTCCGTCACACTACTCCTGTGGATTTGGGGTCCCGCATGTCATATATATTTATCTCCTAGCCTTAGTATCCAACCCAATGCAAGCACACAGTAGACATTCAGTAAGCATTTGTTGAATGAATAAATGAATGACAAAACTGAGTCCTCCTATCTTTGATAGGCTTTCTTTCTTTCCTTTTTTTTTTTTATTAGCTTTTCTTAATATTGTCAGATAATCATCGCTGGGATGAGTCACAGCCACCCACCACACATGTCACATAAAGCTAAATTTACACCCAAGACAAAAGTTGAATCAATAAATAAGCAATTAAAAAATCATTAAATGAAATGTTAATGTCTTCCAACCTACTGCTATTAGCTATAGCTTGTTTGAAGGGAACCCTGCCCAATAAAAATGACAGTGCTTTTTAGCATATAAAATGGATTTTATTTTATTAATCAAAAATTGTTTTAATGTTTATTTATTTTTGACAGAGAGAGAGAGAGACGGAGTGTGAGCAGGGGAGGGGCAGAGAGAGAGGGAGACACAGAATCTGAAGTTGGTTCCAGGCTGCTGAGCTGTCACCACAGAGCCCGATGTGGGGCTCGAACTCATGGACCATGAGATCATGACGCTTAACCGATTGAGCCACCAAGACACCCCATATAAAATGTCTTTTAATAAATTATTTTGAAATTTAGCCTACATCCACAAGAATGTCAAAATTTTAGCTATATTGCTCAGCGATTTTATCTTTACACACACACATGCATGTACACCCCCACACACATACACACCCAGATAAAGATAGAATTCTTTCCCGGAATCCCAAAGGCTTCTTGAATCTTACCAATGAATAACACCAAAGCGCATCCATTCTGACCAAAAAAAAAAAAAAAAAAAAAAAAAAAAAAAAACTTCTGTTACCAAAAATTAATTTTGTTCTTCTTGAACATATTTAATAGAACTAAACAGTGCATACGCTGTGTCAAGGTCTTATAACTCAATATCATATTGTGAGATTCGTCATGCATGTAGTGTGTACTAACGATTGGTCCTCTGGCCATGTAGTATTCCAGTAGTATGAATATACAACCATTTACTTTTTCATTCTACTAGTGACAGATCTTTAAGTACTTTCCACATTTGGGCTACTATGGATACAGTGGCTTTGAGCATCACTGTCCATGTTATTTGGTAGACATAACACTCATTCTATAGGATACATTCTTGGGCCTGGACTCAAGAAGTCCTAGCAAGGCATGCGTTCACTTGTATTATATAGTACCAGTTTTTCGAAGTGTTTGCTACAAACAGCAATGAATGAAAGCTCTAGGAATTTTACATCCTCATCAACATCTTATCAAAAAAAAAAAAAAAATCAGCCATGCTAGAGAGAGTTAGAGGTATCCCATGGTCATTTATTTTACGTTTTCCTGAAGAATAATGATGCTGAGTATTTTTTTAAAGTATTTGCTGGCCATTTGGATATCCGATTTTCTAAAGTGCTTGTTTCAGGGTTTGGCCATTTTTAAAAATATTAGGTGGTCAGTCTTATTGATTTGTAGAAGATTTTATATAATCCTTTTCTTCATATTATTTAGAGGCAGTCGTGATAATTTATATATAATGTCCCCACCTGTGCTTGCTTTTTCTGTATCCTATTTTCAGATGAATAGAAATTCTTAATATGTATGTAATACAATTCCTCAATTACCTCACAACTTTTCTTTATGGCTAATGCTTTTCATTTTTAGTTAAGAAATCTATTCTTACCCCATATTCATGAATGTATTATTTTTTCTTTAAACTACAGTGCTTTCCTTACCAATTTATGTCTATAATACATCTGTAATTTAATTGTTATAAATGGGTATGAGGTAAGGATGAAAGTTCATGTTATTTCATAGGGATACTAATTAACCCAATACCATTAATTAAAAAGTCCATCTTTTCACCCATACACTGCTGTGATGTAATTACTGTAAATCAGGTGACTGTATGTATGTCTGTGTCAGAGTTTTCTATTCTGTTTAATTCAGTTTGTCAAATTCTATGCTAATAAAACACTTATTAATTACTGTACTATTACAATAAATCTTGATGTCTGGTGTGAAGTCCCCTACTTAGTTCTTCCAGATTGTTTCAGAACTACCTTGTTGATACTGAAAATGTTGGACTTTTTCATAGGATTGTATTGCATTTATAGGTCAATTAAGGAGAAATTAACATTTAAAAAATATTGAGTTCTTCAATTCATGAATATATTATTTTTCTTTATGTAGAAATTTAATTTTTCTCAGCAATATTCACTAGTTTTCAGTGTAGAATTCCTGCACATTTTTCAATAAATTTATTCCCAGATATTGAAGGTGTTCTATGACATTGTGCATCTTATATCTATCTTAATTTTCAATTAACACTTATTAGTATATAGAAACAATTAATTCTTATATTAATTTTGCACCTAGTAACCTTGCTAATTTTACTTATTCTAATATTTTTTTAGAATCTTCTGGAAGACTCTAAAATGAATTGCACATAGTATCATGTGCAAATTGAATGTCTATTTCTTTTCTTCAAATATTTCTTTCATATACTTTTTTTTTTTAATTTTTTTTCAACTTTTATTTATTTTTGGGACAGAGAGAGACAGAGCATGAACGGGGGAGGGGCAGAGAGAGAGGGAGACACAGAATCTGAAACAGGCTCCAGGCTCCGAGCCATCAGCCCAGAGCCTGACGCGGGGCTGGAACTCACAGACCGCGAGATCATGACCTGGCTGAAGTCGGACGCTCAACCGACTGCGCCACCCAGGCGCCCCAATATATATACACTTTTTTATTTATGCTTTGCTTATTGCTTTGGCCAAGAAGACAAATATGATGTTGAATAAAAATGGTGGCAGTGGACTGCTTTATATGATGACATTGGGCTCAGAACATCAGGGGGAAGATTTCATTATTTCGCCATGAAGTATATTTAGTGGGATTTTTTTTTTTTACATTTATTTATTTTTGAGAGACAGAGAGAGACAGAACACAAGTGGGGGAGGTGCAGAGATAATAATGATGCAGAGATAATAATATCTCATTATATTCATGAGATATCTTGTCCTTTAATTTTCATTTTGTGTAATATATCGGCCAGATTTTGGGATCAAGGTTATGTTGGCGTCATAATACAAAATAAGTGTTCCCACTTGCTCTATATTATGGGGGGATTTGTATAAGATTGGTGTATTTTCTTCCTTATGTGTTTGGGGAAAATAACCATTAATGTGTTCAGGGTTTGGTGTTTACTGGACAGGAAAATATGATTTACATGCACAATTTCATGTGTATATACACACACTGTGTATATATTTATATATACACACACACATATTTCAGAAATCAAAAGAAATAAAAAATCTAAATAGTTACAAATTTTCAATCTAAAATATATATTATAATCTAAAATTTAAAAGTGTATATTTTTATTTTTGCATTTATTTTGGTAGATTGTATTTTTCCAAATAGTTTATACATTGAATCTGATTTTTTTAATGTTTACTTATTTATTTTGAGAGAGAGAGAGAGACAGAGATAACATGCCAATGGGAGAGTGGGGGAGATGGAGGGGGAGAGATAATCCCAAACTGACTTTGTCAGAGCCTGTCACAGGGCTATATCTGGAACCATGAGATCATGACCTAAGCCCAAATCTAGAACCAGACACCTAGCCAAGTAGCCACCCAGGTTCCCCACAATCTGAAGTTTTAAATCTGTTTCATAAGTTTGTTTCTGTTATACTTTTATACTTTTCTTATTATTTTGCTACCTATTAGATTTATATTGATGTTCTGTTTTTGATTCTTAATATTTGTAATTTTTGTTTTCTTTCATTTTTTGCTCAGTTTTTCCATAAGTTTATTAATTTTATTAATTGTTAAAACAACTTTTGTCTGTACCCATTTTGTGTTTTTTTTCTTTTCTTTTTTCACTATTATTACTATTTTACTTTATTTACTACTATTTTTTTCTTCTCATGACTTAGAAGCTTATATTTTTTTTTTCCAAACTTTTTCACACACACACACACACACACACACACACTGAAAACTTTATATTTCCCTTCTGATCACTGTTTTAGCTGCATTTCACAAGTTTTGATATGTCCAATTCATTATCATTCACTTTAAAATATGTCCTAATTTCCATTATAATTTATATTTTGATTAATGATTAATTAAGAAGTATTATCTTGAACTTTCAGAGATCTGTATTTCTCTAATCACTGTTTTACTTTAAATTCTTAGGTTTCTTCTATTATGATCAGAAAAAATACTGTATATGATTTCAATTATTTGAAATTTGTCAAATGTTGCTTAGTGGTCTACCCTATGATCAATAATGGCATGTGTTCAGAGCATGCTTGAAAAAATGAGTTCTGCAACATTTATATTTGGTGTTCTGTATATATCCCTTCAGTCAAGTTTCCTAATCATGTTTTCAAATATTCTGCTTAATTTTTACTTACTAAGGGATATAGTACCAACATTTCCAATTATGTTTGTGCCTCTTTGATTTTTTTTTTTCAATTTGTCTTGTATACTTTGGAGATGTTTTGTTAAGATCAACTATATTTAGAAGTGTTTGATCTTCCTGTAAAACCCATCTTTTTATCATTTTGAAATGTTCCTTTCCGTCTCTAGTAGTATTTCTTGCCTTAAGATTGACTTTGCATCTTACTAATATAGCTATGCCTTTCTTTTTTTTACAAAAAGCGTTGCATTGTATTTATGTTACATCCTTTCACTTTTAATCTTCCTGAGAGTTAAAGTCTTTTAAAGCAACATATAGTTTTTTTTTCCTGTCACTCTTTGTGTTCTTAAAAAATAATCTGTAAATAAAGATCCTAAGATTTCTATTTTTTCTAAAGTGTATAGTTTTAAACTTTATATTGAATTCCATGATATATTCAAGTGAATTTTTGCATAGAGTGTGAGATTTAGGTGGAGTTTCCTTTACTTATTTATGGATGTTCAGTTCCTCTAGCACCAACAGCTGAATCTGTATTCTTCTTCCATGGAATTGCCTTTTTACCTTTGTCAGTGCAAAATACATAGTCTACTTGGACTGTTTGATTTTCTTTTTTTACTACTGAGATTTGAGAATCTTTTAAAATATATTTTAGGTTCTTGTCCCTTTTCAGGTGTATGGTTTACATATATTTTCTCCCACTACAGAGCTTGCATTTTTTATCCTTTTAATAGAATCTTTCACAGAATAGTTTTTAATTTTTTAGATGTCCAACTTATCAGTTTTTCCTTTTATGGGTTATGCTTTTGGTGTCAAATCTAAGAATTCTTTCTTATCCCTGGATTCCTGAAGCTTCTTCTATTTTTTCTAAATATTGTAGTTTTACATTTCACATTTAAATCCGTGATACAGGGGCACCTGGGTGGCTCAGTCGGTTAAGCGTCCGACTTCGGCTCAGGTCATGATCTCGCGGTCTGTGAGTTCGAGCCCCGTGTCGGGCTCTGTGCTGACAGCTCAGAACCTGGAGCCTGTTTCAGATTCTGTATCTCCCTGTCTCTGACCCTCCCCTGTTCATGCTCTGTCTCTGTCTCAAAAATAAATAAACGTTAAAAAATAAAAATAAAAAAAAAATCCGTGATACATTTGGGGTTATTTTTTGTGTAAGGAGTGAGACTTAAGTTGAGAAGTCTATCTTTTCTTCATAAGCTTTTGCAACTTTGTAAAAAATTAGTTGGGCATATTGGTTTTCATTTCTGAGCTCTATTCTTTTCCATTGATTTGTGTGCCTACCTCTCCATACAGTCTTTTTTCTTTTTTTAAGTTTATTTATTTATTTTGAGAGGGATAGAGAGAGAGAATATCCCAAGCAGTCTCCGTGCTGTCAGTGCAGAGCCCAATGCAGGACTCAAACTCATCAATCAAAACATGAGATCATGACCTGAGCCAAAACCAAGAGTCCAACGAATAATCAACTGAGCTACTCAGACACCCACTTTATAGTCTTTATTACTAAAGCTGTATAATACATCTTGAAATTGAGTAGGTCAATTCTTCCTACTTTGTATTGTTTTTTTAACACTTTATTCATTTTAAAGGGGTTTTCAGCTTACAACAAAATTGAAAGGGAGTTACAGAGATTTCTCATATACCCCACATATATATAGCCTCTCCCATTATTAACACCACTCACCAGCCTGGTACTTTTTTTTTTTTGTTGTTGTTGTTGTTGTTTGTTTGTTTGTTTGTTTGTTTTACCAAGCATGAACTTACAGCGACATTTTGTAACCATTTACAGTCCATAATTTACCTGAGGGTTCACTCCTGGTGTTGTGCATCCTGGTATTGAGCAATGTATACTGACATGTATCTATCCATTATCATAATAACAAAGTATTTTCATTGACCTAAAAGTCCTCTGCACTCTGCCTATTCATCTTTCCTTGATGCCTCTGTCTATGGCAACCATGAAAATTTTTATTGTTTCCATACTTTTGCCTTTCCCAGAATGTCATATAGTTGAAATTATACAGTATGTAGCCTTTCCATATTGGCTTTGCTCACTTAGTAATATGCATTCGAACTTCCTCCATGTTTTTTTCATAGCTTGATAAATTATTTCTTTTGAGTCCTGAACAGTATTTTAATGTCTGGGTATAGCAGTATATGTATCTATTCACCTATTGAAGGGCATTTTGGTTGCGTCCAATTTTGGTGATTAAGAACACAGATGCTATAAACATCCTTGTGCAGGGTTTGTGTGGGTATAAGTTTAAACTCCTTGAGTAAATACAAACAGGCACAATTTCTGGATCATATGGTAAGAGTATGTTTGGTTTTATAAGAAACTGCCAGACCGTCTTCCAGAGTGGACGTACCATTTTGTATTCCCAACAACAATGCATGAGAGTTCCTGTTGCTTCAATCTTTGTCAGGTTTTGGTGTTGTCAGTGTTCTGTATTTTGGTTAAGATGAGTATTGATACGTCATTGTTGTTTTAATTTGCATTTTTTGTGATGACATATTATGTGGAGCATCTTTTCATAAACTTATTTTTCCTCTGTGTATCTTTTTTAGTGAGGTCTCTGTTGTGATTTTGGCTCACTTTTTTTTGAGTTGTTTGTTTTCCTATCATGATGAGTTTTTAGAGTTTTAAGAATGTTTCGGGGGTGCCTGGGTGGCTCAATTGGTTGAGTGTCTGACTTTTGATTTCAGGCCAGGTCATGATCTCATGTTCATGGGATCAAGCCCCATGACAGGCTCTGTGCTGAACATAAAGCCTGCTTAAGATTCTCTCCCTCTGCTCCCCACACCCCCCATCTTGTGCTTGCTCTCTCTCAAGAAGAAAAAAAAAAGTTGTATGTTTTGTAAAGCAATCCTTCATCAGATGTCTTTTCTTCCAGTCCATTACTTGTCTTTTAATTGCCTTTATTTTGTCTTTCATAGAGCAGAACTTTTAAATTTTAATGAATTCCAGCTTACTGGTTATTTCTTTCATGGATCATATCTTTGTTGTTGTATTTAAAAATGCATCACCATAAAGGGTCATCTAGGTTTTTCCCTATGCTATCTTTTAGCAGTTTTATAGTTTTGTGTTTTACATTTAGATTTATGATTTGTTCTGCATTAATTTTTATAAACTGTGTAAACTCTTTGGATTTATTTATTTATATTTTGAATGTGGATGTTCACTCGTTCTGGCACCATTGGTTGAAGAGATTTTATTTCTCTATTATATTATCTTTGTTTCTTTGTCAATGATCAGTTGGCTATATTTGGGGGGGAGTTATTTCTGGAATCCCTATTTTGTTTCACTGATTTATTTGTCTATACTTTTGCCAATATCACATTGCCCTGATTACTGTAGCATTATAGTAGGTCTTGAGGTTTGGTAGCATCAATCTCCCAGCTTTGCTCTTTTCCTTCAATATTGTGTTAGTTATTTAGTTATTCTGGATGTCTTCCTTCTCCATACAAACCTTAGAATCATTTTGTTGCTATTCACAAAATAACATGCTGGAGTTTTGATTGAGATTGCATTGAATCTACATGTCAAATTGGGAAAAACTGACATCTCGACAATAATGAGTCTTCCTATCCATGAATATGGACTATCTCTCCATTTATTCAGTTCTTTATTTATTTCATTCATCAGAGTTTTCTGAATTTCCTCATATAGATCTTGAACATATTTTGTTAGATTTATATGTAAGTATTTCATTTTGAGGGGATGCAAATGTAAATGGCATTGTTTTATATTTCCAATTCCATCGTTCATTGTTAATATATAGGAAAGCAATTGCCTTCTGTATACTAACCTGGTATCCTGCAACTTGCCACAGTCGTTTATTAGTTCCAGATTTTTTTTTGTTTTTGTTTTTGTCAATTCTTTCAGATTTTCTACATAGATAATCATGTCATCTGTGAACAAAGACAGTTTTTGCCCTCTTTCTCATTCTGTATAACTTTTGTTTCCTTTTCCTGGCTTATTGCATTAGCAGAGACTTTCAGTGTGGTGTTGAAAAGGAGTAGTGAGAGTGGAGATCCTTGTCTTATATCTAATCTTAGTGGCAAAGTGTTGAATATTTCATCAAGTATGATGTTAGAGATTTTTTTTTGCAGATAGACTTTATCAAATTGAGAAAATTCCCCTCTATTCCTAGTTTGCCAAGAATATTTATAATGGGTGAGGGTTGGATTTTGTCAAATACTCTTTCTGCATCTATTAATATGATCATGGGATTTTCTTATTTACTCTGTTGATATGATGGTCACATTAATTGATTTTCAAATGGTGAGCAAGCTTTGTATAAATAAATTAAATCCCAATTGGTTGTGGTGTATAATTTTTTTTATACTTTCTTGGATTTGACTTATCAATAGTTTGTTGATAATTTCTGCATTTATATTTTTCTTCTCTATTCTTCTTCTAATCCCATCCATTGAGTTTTACATTTCAGTTATTGTATTTTTTAGTTCTGAAATTTTAACTTGGTTCTTCTTTGCATCTTCTGTTTGCTGTGTCTTTCTATGTATGTGTTGAGAGTTTCTATGTTTACCTTGGTTTCAGGTGTGCTCACAATTGTTCATTGAGGCATTTTTTTGAGGATTACTTTTAAAATTATTGTCAGATAATTCTAACATTTCTGTCATCTTGGTCTTTGCAACTATTGCTTGTCTTCTTCTTCTTCTTCTTCACTTAGATTGTGATGTTCCTGGTTCTCGGTATGAGGGGAGATTTGTAGTTGAAAACTGGCCATTTATGGTATTATATTATTTAAACCTCTGGTTTTGCTGCTTCTTCCCAACATGGAAAAAGGACTACTGTCTCACGACTGCCTTGTGGGAGAAGAATTCCACATTGCCCTCTCAGTTTCTTTGACACTCACAGGGGTGTCTTCCTTGTAACTGCTAGGTGGGGTTAGAGTTTTGGCTCTCCACTAGGTTAGCACTGATACCTCACTGCTTGGGAGACTCAAAGTTCTTAGCACTCCTGTCTGCATAGCCTAACACCCAAGTGAGGGTTGCTTTGTTACCACTGGACAGACAGGCAAGTTCTGTCACTCCACTAGACCTCTTCTACACTACCTCAGAAGGAAGAGAGAGGATTCCTCATTACTTTTAGTACATGTGGAAGTCTAAGCTCCCTATATGGTCTTTGCTATGGGGAAGGAGTGCTTTACGGTTGCCTGGCAGGGATGAAAATTTTGACTCCCTACTCTGTCTTTTCTGAAACCACCCTGGTGGGTGGGGGATTTGGCATACCTTGTTACAACCTGGCTGTAGGGAAGCCAGGTAGGAAGTCTAAGATCCCTACGTGGCCTTTGTTGGCATGGCTGAGAATGAAGCCACAGATAGTTTTTGTTTTGTTTTGTTTTGTTTTGTTTTGTTTTGTTTTGTTTCTGTTATGTTTGGCTTGAGTAGTGCAGTTATTGACTAAAAGATTTGTGTCTTGCTAGTGTGTACCTTTCCTTGTCCTTTGATTGGAGAGAACAGTCTTTTGTTAGCATTTTTTTTTTTGTCTGTGCCTGTTGGTATTTTTTAAGTTGCCGGCTTTTCCAACTTGAAATCTGTGATACGTAAGGCAAAAAGAAAGCCCAGGGAATTCACCACTATATTGTTCTTTGGGCCTTAAGGTACCCAGCTGATATATTTTCTTGTTTCCACCTTTCAAAATCATCTTATGTTTGCATAATATATAATGCTCCATGTTCTTGAATGTATCACTGAGAGGAACAGAGAAAAGTATTTCTACCCCAACTTCCCAGCAACTTTCTTGTAATTGGAGAATTTAGTACATTTATATATATATTTTTTTTATTTTTTACAATTGTCATACTGTCTTGCTTAAGAAACTATTCTTTTTTTTTAATTTTATTTTTGAGACAGAGCATGAGCAGGGGAGGGGCAGAGAGAGGGGGAGTCACAGAATCTGAAGCGGGCTCCAGGCTCTGAGTTGTCAGCACAGAGCCCGATGCGGGGCTCGAACTCACGGAGCGTGAGATCATGACCTGAGCCGAAGTCGGACGCTTAACCGACTGAGCCACCCAGGCGCCCCAAGAAACTATTCTTGAAACCATTAACTAAAGCTAAAATTATAAACAACAGTCTTTAATTCTTAGTCATGCCTCTGCATGTTGACTGCGGTTGGGTGATATTTGATGTTTGCCATTCGCATGGGGTCAACAGGCTGTCTGAAATATAATCTTTCACGATGAAAACAAGATTGGGAGAAGACGCCTGAGTGTGGAAGTGTTCTCTAAGTCACCTCTGTGTCTTGTATGCTATCATCTAACTAACCTAAGCAAGTCTCATGATTGAGTCCAAAGTCAAAAATCAAAGATGTTAATGCCATCCTCCATGAGATCAACACAAGGCATATAAACAATCTGACTCCCAAAGTTCTAATTAAGTAATAGAATCTCATAGGAAGTTCACACCTGCATGGTGATCATTTGTTGTTGATGCTACATTTCTTTTTTTTCTTTTCTTTTTTTTTTTTTTTTTTTGCCAATTTTGAAGGGTTATTTTGGCCAGTATTTCTTCAAATATTGCCTATGAATCTTTCTCTCCTCCCCCTTATAGAATGTAATTAGAACTGTGTTCTGATGGCTCAGAGCCTGGAGCCTGTTTCCGATTCTGTGTCTCCCTCTCTCTCTGACCCTCCCCCGTTCATGCTCTGTCTCTCCCTGTCTCAAAAATAAATAAAACGTTAAAAAAAAAAAAAAGAACTGTGTTAAAATTGTTATACTCTTTTCTATGTTTCCATCTTTTCCCCTCTAAGAAACAATTTGATTACATTAATCTAACATCATTCCCAATCAAACATACTCTGTTCTTCTAATACACTTCCCTATTGATTCTTAGGTTCAAAATTAATTTTTTTTCAGTATAGAATTTATAATGGACTATTTTTATAGCTTAAAGGATTGTTTTGCCATTATTCATTTTTTCTCTATTTTTTTCAGAACATATTAATTATAATTATTTTGCTTGCCTGTTTATGTGACTCATCTTCAGGTCTGTTTCTATTCTCTGTCTCTCTCTCTCTCTGTTTCATTGCATGTTTTGTACTTTTATTTGGATCCCAGACATAACTATTTAAATACTCTGGATGAATTATCTTTATCATAATTGTTTTAACATTTCTTCTGGGGGTGCCTGGGTGGCTCAGTCAGTTAAGAGTCTGACTTCGGTTCAGGTCATGATCTCATGGTTAGTGAGTTTGAGCCCGCGTTGGGCTCTGTGCTGACGGCTCAGAGCCTGGAGCCTGCTTTGCATTCTCTGTCTCTCTCTCTCTCTCTCTCAGCCCCCCATCTTGTACTTTTTCTCTCTCTTTCAAAAATAAACATTAAAAATAAACATTTCTTCTGGGTGATGGATAAAATACTTAAACTTTATCTGGGTAAGATTTGTTTTTAAAGTTTGTTAGAACTGCTCTATGTCAGCTTTATTTCTGCTATGATATGGTAGTTCTGGGTTCTCAAACAAAACTGGGGAAAGGCCCAGTGTACCTTGACAGGCCTTGAAGTTCACCTTTTGGTTCCCCAGAACAGTATAGTGGCTGAAATCAATGTGTAGCTCAACTCTTTAATATCCAAGTAGCTGCTATTTTCTGCTGTTTTCCTTGATGTTTTATCCTGCAATGTGCAAATCATGAGTTTCCAAGGTGAGGTTACATGCATATCATTTTACTCACTTTAAATGTTTACTTTACCTGCAGAATCTTTCCTTTACGTCCTAGTTGCTTTGTCCATCCTAAACTTCAGCTTCGGTCTCCTTCACCCAATATGACTGCTACTTTTTTAAGGAAAATAATTCCCCAAGCATGAATTGATAAATGGACTCAGGAGTAAAACTCTGGGTATATGGATCTTAACTCATTGTATGAATTGTAGCCCCTTGAGTCCTCTGTGTATAGCTTATTTCCAAGGCCTTTAAAACAGTCATTTTATGCTACTGCCTACATTTTACAGTTGTTTTCAACAGGGGGATTATTCTGATTCAAGTTCTTACACCTTGGCTATAATCAGAAGTTTAAAATATTGTAGTTCTCTTTTGTTTTTGTGTGTCCACTGGACCCTTTTAAATACGTCACTGAATTTTAGTCATTGCCAACAGGACTATGATGTCTTTATGCTGGGGATTTATTTTGATTGGCAGGATTATAAAAATTCTTGTCAATCGTTGCCACCTATAGCCTTTGATTTCAAAAGAGCTAATTGCAGGAAAGAGCATAATAAAAAAAAAGGAGAATATTATAAATAAAATTGACTGTGAACTGTATTTGTAGTTTTTTTATCATTAAAGATGATATGTTCTGTGATGCCAAAAATAAGCTTTTTTCTTTAGTTGGCCAATAATTCCAAAATTATTTAGATGGTGACTTTTATTTTTAAAGAAAGTCATTGTTTCTACTTACTTTTAAAAACTGGAAAGGGCAAACAGAAATATCTTCACAACAGTTTAGATGCATCTACTGACGCTTGTGCGGCAACTGGGAACCTGTTAGAGATGGAAATTCTCATGCCTCATTCGGGGCTTCCTGCATTAGAAACATGGAAGGTGAAGCCCAAAACAAAACAAAACAAAACACAGCTCATGCTGGTGAACCAGAGGCCACACTTTGAGAAACACTGTTTCAGAATACAATTATCTGGCACATATAGGTGACCAATAGATGCGTATTGAGTAATTAAATAAATAGATGGATTGATAAACAAAGTGAGTCATACTGCTACATGGAACCATTTGTAATTTGGAAACAAAGTTCCTAATTCTATGACACTAGATCATAGATGATGGGAGGAAGGATTACACTCATTCCATTTTATGTAAGAATTTCACATGTATGAATTTTCTGTATCTCCCAACTGTTAACTCCAAGAAAGTACCAGACCAGAGATACATTGGCATCCTGTTGTCCTATGTAGTGGACCTCAATGTGTGGTCCCTGGAATCAGCAGCATTAGCATTACTTGAAAACTTGTTAAAAATGGAGAAACTCACTGAATCAGAAACAAAGTTTACAGACTTTCCAGGAGATCCCAATGCATGCAAAACTTTTAAGGACCACTGTTCTAGGATTTGGGTGTTAGTAAGTTGGCGATGAATCACATGGAAAAGTTAATTAGAGGTAATATTCCAGCTAAGCACCAAGGCACAAGAGATGGAAAATTGCAAAGTAACTTTCCAAATTAATATATGCAAATGTTCAAAGGAAAGTCTTTAGACTAATTCTACAATGTTAGGAACTTTCAGTTAGATAATATATACGTGTGTGAGTGTGTGTGTGTGTGTGTGTGTGTGTGTTCCTGAGAATATAGGAAACTTAATATATGATTTCTGTGATCAGAAATTATAGTCTAACTCCTATCAGTGAAATCTTGGTGGTGCTAGAGGGGCTGCTTTGTGGTTATTTTGCAATAAACCAGCACTCCTCCAAGAATTAGTCAGTACAAAGGATATGTAGGTGTTTCTGTTGGGGCAGTGGCAGGTCATGTGGGAGAATATTGTCCAGCCTAGAGTCACCTTGGGTCATCTAGTACTGCCACTGAGAGAGTTCAGGAGTGATTTCAGGTCTCAGCAGCAAAAAACTAAGGATAACCCTGGATCCTAGGGGTTTCCGAAGTTAGTAGGGCAATCAACCAATCACAGTATGATGCCCAGAGCATGAAATATATGGACAGAGAGGCCCAGTAAAGAAACCCTAAAGGTCTCTAACAGCATCCAAAGAGAAAGGATCAGCTCTAACAGTTGCCCAGGGAGCAGAGAACTAGCTTGTGAAACTAGCATTTAAACAAAAGATTATACTTCTTTTCCACAACACTCTCACTCTGCTCCAACTGTATAGGAGTTAGAAACAGTCTAGTGAGGTGGGACGAGGGCAATGAAAGCGCAAGGCAAGGAAATACAGAAGAAGTCAACCATGCTTCTCTTTTCCACTGCAGGGTTCCAGGAGAGGCAGGCTTCTGCAGGCTGGGAAGGTGAGAGCTTTTTAATGCTAAGTCAGATCCAAAGTTTGCATCAATATCTTGAACTGGACATTCTACTTCCTGAATGAGGGCCAGTTTGTTACTTAAAGTGACTCCAAGATATTTTAACTAAAAGAAGCAAGCAAAAATATCATTGACTTGAAGTTTTCATCCCGGGGCCGAGAAACATTATCACAACTGAACACATTTTGGAAAGATGGTGAGAGACAAAAATAAAGTTGTGTTTTGATTATGTCAGGAGTCGTGCTTGCTCAACATACTGGTTACACACAGACTGAGCCTTAAACAGTTTGGTTCTAATCCAAAAATTCTAAAAACCCAGAGCTGAGCCAGCTCTGTGCACGTGAAGCCTAGTCTATAGCAAGTCCACCTGTGGACAAGTGCCCAGATGCCCACAGAAACGTTGACTGTGAATTTTATGTTTAAAATAGTTTGTAAAGATATGGAGCAATTTTGTAAGGCCAAAGTGGTGTAATAAATATAGATTTTCTGCTTCCATTTTCACCTAGCATTTGGTACAGAGTAAGCCACTCATTCTATAGACTTCAGTTTCCTCATCTGTGTTATAGAAGACTGGGCTAGATAATTTTAGATGTTGACAATTATGATTCCATGACATCATAAAAACAAATTAATGTGTGAAATATACATTTAGTTCAAGCTTTTGCTATTAGCCTGAAATGAAATCTTTAGCAAGTTTCTTAATCTCTCTATGTCACATTTCCCTTACCTGTAAACACCTGCCTTGCATTCCTACAGGTGCTCCCTTAGAATAACGGCTTCCAAAGATGTCTATGCCTCATCCCTGGAAACTGAGAACATATTCAGTTACATGGGAAAATGGACTTTGTACATGTGATTAAGGAAAGGACCTAGAAATGTGTACATAGTCCAGGTCTGCCTAACCAATCACACAGGTCCTTAAAATCAGATAACCATTCCCAGCTGTGGTTAGAGAGAACGATGACTACAGAAGAATGATCAAAGACACGCAGAGTTGCTGGCTTAAAGATGGAGAAAGGGAGCTGCAAGCCAAGGAATGTGGGAGGTCTCTAAAGCTAAAGATGGCAAGGAAACAGATTTTTCCCCATAGTCTTCAGAAAGAAGCACAATCCTGCCAATGCCTTGGTTTTAATCTAGTAAAGACCCATTTAGACTTTTCACCTCCAGATAATACATTTGGATTGTTAAGCCATTACATTTGTGGTAATTTGTTACGGCAGCCACATAAAACTAATACAAATGTGAACATTTTTAAAAAGTTCAAAACCCTATGCAAATGTAGGCTCTAGTGGTGATAAAGCTAGATATTCTAAAAGGATGTGAAATGAACATTGATTTTTTTTTTTTTTAAACAGCAAAATGCTACCAAGGCTGGGGAAAAAATTCTAAAGGTTATCCAGAGAACCTGCTTCTTCCTCCACAGCTCATTCTTCTTCTTATCCAGATGGCATATTCTTTTCTTAAGAATCTCATGTGCACAAATTCAGCAAATACTCTTAGTCACCAATTTCAGAATCTCACCATTTTTTATTACTGCAAAAATCATTTCATTTTAATTAGGACAGATTTTTTTTAAAGCACGTAATTATGTTATTCTTAGCTGTGCTAACATGAAGGAAAACAGTCTTCTCTGCACACTAATATGGGAAACTATAACCACATTAAATAAGTTTTGAGATAATGCCAAAGTAGCTTTTTATTCTCATTTTTAGGTAATGCCTGCAATACGTTTTGATTTGAGAATTATTCAAATTATTCAGCATGTGGTGATTATCATGGTAGTGTCTCTTCTTTTAAAACCCCACCTTTTTATACTCTGTGATGCTGGGCTTTGGAACTGTGCACATTCCATTTCTGCTGGGCCTGCTGGCTTCCTGTTACTCTCGGCCAGGAGGGGGAGCTACATTGAGTCTGTAAGAGGAGAATGACAAATGAACTTGCAGCTGGCATTACCACCCAGGCTGTTCATCCTGACTGTGGTGGCTGGCTTCTGTCTTAGTGGTTGGTTCCAATTTGCTCCCTCGTCCTCCCTCGGAAATATCAGCACAACTTCCATCTTGGTTTCAGTTCTATCTTGATGCGAGTGCTTTTCTGAGATTCTGTGACACAGGTTCCAGTCTACTGTGGAGCCCCTTCTTCAGAGAGCTGAGTGTCTGGTGGGTGGGACTTCTTCCCTTCATTCTTCCTGTTGTTCTCCCAAGTCCTAGGGGTGGTAGCTGAAGCCACTACCTCAGTGATACATCGGTGATCTCTTTTGCCTTTTGATTATCCAATATCTGGTTACACTTGTCACACTAAATTTGCCCTGTTAAAATTCGGTGAGCTGTTTTGCATCCTGACTGGAAGCTGAATGATGTAAAATTGGTAATTTGTGTTCCCAGGAAACAAAACCTTGAAGACGACGATTTGAGAGATTGGTTTGTCTATGCCTTCAGGTTTGAAAGCAGTGCTGTATTCCTTGAGATAGGAATGGGGTGCTGGTAACCCATGGCATTTGGCGGTATGAGAAGCAATTAAATGATCACCTATGGTTGTGATAAAGTGACTTCTGAAGTCAGGTGTTCAGGAGACTCAATGCTTTCTGCATTTGACTATGATGGCAGTAATGATGATCACAAGGACTTTGGGGTGGGGAAACTGCTTCTGATTGTCTTAGAGTGCCTAAAGAAAGATTTAACAAGTTGAGACTGTTACCAGACAGGCAATGGGTTCTGAACTCAGGTTCAGCTGCCTGGCAACCTGGGAACATGGTGGGACTAACATTCCAAAGACCATCTACCCTATCTATGTGAAGCTGGAGGGTTTTAAAGGGGAAGACAGAGGAAAAGGGAAGGGGGGCTACGTTCAGGAGAATCAGGTGCCCAGGCAGTTAGTCATATATTGATATGACCCTGAACAGACTTGCTAGCAGCAGTGATAGCTGTTTTCAAATGCAGCCAGGTCTTATCTTCTGGGAAAGCCTGGTCCTTTACTTCTCAAAGCCAGTGGTCTGTAGGTTAGTTCTGCTACAGACCAATGAACTTAGGTCAGAAAGCAAGAAGTGCATAAGCTCAAAGCAAGTTAACCCTTAGACCAGTTGAGTGCTGTTACAAGGACACAACCGAGCAATCAACAACTACTCTGGTGGCCCCTCAGAGAATATCTTATTCTTATAGCCACAGAGTTAAGCTAAATAAATCCAGACATAAACATTAATTGTGCAAGTTGCAGAACTACACCTTATGTTGGATTCACAGCTTTACCAAGTATCTCATGTGAAAATTAAGATATTTATTAGAAAATATTGGGGTCCTAACATTTGGAATGGGAATATACCTGTAGACTTAGATGAAGCTAAGCATCTTGATTATCAAGTTATTTTGAGTCTCTTTTGCCAATGGATTCAGCATACTTTCTTGTTTCTGAGGAGTCTAGTTATCTTTCTCTTGAATACCCTGTAATAACTTCATCTGGGGTGTTGCCTTACAGGGGAATGTTATTATTCTCAACTTGCTCTGTATACCTATATATTATTACCATTAGAATCATAACTTAGAATCCCTGGGTAATCTTAGAATCCTTTAGGGAAAAAAACTTAAAATTTGGTCCAGCAGAAAATAGCTAATCCTCTCAAAAATTCTCAAGACTTTGCTCATTTATACTAGCAGAAACCTGGGAATATATATGAGAATGGAATCTAACAGCTTCCTTGGAGCCCCTCAAAGATAAAGAAGGCTCTAGTATAACCTCGATTGGGCAAAATATATTGATATGGATGTAGTTATGATAGATTCTGAATTTAGTATTCACCAATCTAGAAGAGTTGGTAATAGTTTTGATAGTAGACTGAAACTTGAATATAGTGATTTCCCTCATTTAATATGATTGAGATGCCTGAACTTCCATGGAATAAGGTAAATTAAAGAATCCAAAGGTTCACAGAGGTAGAAATGTGGGATAGAATTAACATTCAAGGCTGCCATTTCATTACATCCCCAGTACATCCTCTAGGACTGCCCCGAAGGTAATAGCTTCAATAAGGCATTGAGAAATACATTAATGATGAGATCATTAGTATCTTTGGAAGCTTTGTGGTAGCTTCCCTGTCTAGGTTGGTTAGGACAGCAGGAAATAACTGCCTGATTTCAAAGGAGATGATAGGATCAGAGGAACAAGAGACAATTGGCAGTAACTAACCATCACAGACAAGTTGGAAATATTTGTTATAACCAACAGCAGGGATGTAGTAGAAATCAGACTACTTATACCCATAGAGAACTTTTGATGTCATTAATTATGATGCCTTTGGGAAAAATTAGATGGTTGGTCTAATAAATATTACTTGATCCACATTTAAAAAAAAAGAAAAAAAACATACTCCAGTTCTGGTGATTTTTAATTACCGTCATGTAAAATCACGGCCATTCACCTAATTTTCAGATCATAGTTAGCTTACAAATCTGGAGCTGCTTGTCCAGAGGGGGGATCCCTTCTTAGGAAAAAGGGACACCCTGCCACAAATATATATGTAAATATCCCTCCAAACTCTCTTCAAAGGAGCATGAGCCCCTTTAATAAAGGGAAATGGAATTACTTAACACTTACCAAGATCAGTAGACACTGTATTTGATCTGACAGTAATTTCTGCGAATCCCAAATGTGATTATGATCTGTAAGTTAATTAGGGGACAATTATTGTTTAGGCAATAAATGGAGTTTTGGACCAAATTTGCATTAAAACAGGCAAGAAGTTTTGTCAGTACACTATAACGTATTTTCCTACTCCTCAAATGAATAATTGTAATAGGCAGACATAGCTAATGTCAGAATGCACATAATATCTCTTAGTCCATTGACCGAAGCCTATTGTAAAAGGGAAAACTAAGTGGAAGCCCCTAGAATTCCCTTCCTTTACCAGAATAAGATAGAATCATACCATACCCCCATGAAGACTGCGAAGTGTAGTGTTTCTATCAAAAAGTTGAAATATTAATGAGTGCTGATACCTATCATACCTCATTTAGTCTTCCTGTTTAACCCATGATAAAGGGAGAAGCATCTCCAAGAATGACTGTGACTATCCTAAACTTAATTAAGTGGAAACTCCAAATAGAGCTGCAGTTCCAGATAAGGTAAAGTAACTTTCGGAACAAATGAACACATTTCCTGGAAACTAGAATGCAGCTATTTACGTAGAAAACCTTTCTCCCCCCTCTATACCAGTTTGTAAGATCTATCCATTAGAGGCAGATCTGTTTTACCCCACAATTAATCTTAACAAGATTGCCTCATGGCAACATCCAATCTCATATTATCTATGACTCATATTATAGCCTGCAGAAATCTTGAATATCTTAACAATTGTCCATTGCACTGATGACATTGTGCCAGTCAGACCAGAAGAACAGATAATAGCAATCACTTCAGTTGCTTTGGAAAAATGCCTGCAATCCAGATGGTGAGATGGACTTTCTGATGGTTCAGTGACATACTATCTTTGTGAAGTATCTGAAGGTCCAGGGAAGTATGTTGAGCTATCCCCTCTGAGGTAAATGACAACTTGCTTCATCATGCACTGATACCATTAAATAGGAGACACAGTGCTTAGCAGGGCTTTTGGTGTCCTATAGGCAATTTGTACATATTTTAGTATGCCACTCTAAGACTTGCACTGAGAAACCCATGAGGCTAGAGATATGCTAGCTGTCCAATACCTTCTCCTTAGCAGTTTGAGTTTTAGCTCCATGGCAGTTGACCTCTATGCTTCTTAGCTATGACCTCTAGTCTAGAAGGTCAATGGTCTTGGTCCTAGCTCTACAGGAACTTGCTCTGAGCTTTTGAGCAAGAGTGGTAATCAAGCAGTAGTAGGGCCCCCTGAAAGACCTGAGTTCCAGCTCTCTGTAGTCATTTCCCCAAACCTGTGCATTTAATAACCCAACTTCTTCCATTTCTTCCCCCTGTCCTACAGGTGGTAGCTGTTTCCTCAATGACTGCTTCTGTCATACCTCAGATTTCTCTTTTTGTTTTATTCAGTTCTCTAACACATGGTTAACGATATTTTATAGAAGTTATTTCTGTTAAAATAGAAGGTCTTGCTTCTGCCTCCATATTGGAACTTGACTGACATTTCAATGGAAATATGTTTGTGAACTTAACTTTGCTAACTCAGAGACCATAGTAGGAAAATGTTTCCAAAGAACAAGATGAGATGACTCACTATTCATAGTGCTAAAAGAAAAAGACTAATACTGATATTGCATGTACAAAATTCTCTCATCTAACATCCTCAATGTTGTAAATATATAAAATTTCATAACCCCAAAATGGCTCAGCTAGCTCCTTTGCATTTTTATTTGATGCTCTATTTTGCTATAAAGTCTCCTCACCATTCCTAAATTTAAAAATCTTAATATTTGTTCTCCAGAATTTTCACACAACTGGGTCTCCTTTCTTTCTCGTATCTGTGACTTCAAATTCTTTCAGCCAACAAACAATATTTTCATCATCTGAATTGTCCCCTTGTAGCTTTCAGCCTAGAAAAAAATATAATAGTGAATGCATTTGTTTGTACGGCTTAGACATCTCTCAGAAGGTCTTAATTTTTACCTGATCTCAATATGTTTCAGATTTTGTGGGTTGATGATGGTGGTTGTCTGTTGCTAATTTTTTTTTAAATTAATCCCTGGTGGGATTTCAGCATATCTGTGTGGTGTAATACTGCTAGCATTATTGTTTGTTTCATGCTGTCAGTAATATAATCCATAAAATATGAGGATGTACCTGTTTTTCTAGGTTTCAACTCCCCCCACCACACAAACGATTCTCTTTCCTTGTTCTAATGGAAAGGAAATTATGCTGCCTACAGAAAGCCATGAAAGCAGCTGAAGTGTAGCATTCCCAAGATCTTTCTACTAGACATGAGCCTCCATGATGAGGAAGCAATTGTGTTCACTTCTGTCGTCTCCACCACTAAATGTTCTGGCAGTAATTCTTAGACCTGCACCCAGAAGATTCAGGGAATGTAATTATGACATGGGAGACCACCTGCTTCATGGAGTTACCATTTTAAAGAGAAAAGTGTGAAATGAGCCAAAGGGGGAAAAAAAGTCTCAGACACTCAGAAATGGCCCCTAGATTTGCACTTAAAGGAATAAAGAAAATAAATTACTTTGAAGGTGTATAAATGTTACTTTCCAAAAAAATTAAAAAAAAAAAAAAACTGAGGAGAGAGTTACAGAGGAACCCAGATGGAGACAGATAACTAAGCAGTCTAGAAGAATCATTTTATGCACTTTTCACACACACTTATGTTTTCATTCAATTTGTTGGAAATGTGTCTATGACTGAGAAGCTTTGACTGATTTAGCACAATAAAGAAGAGCAAGGGGAGTTAAGTTTGAAGTTAAATTGGAATTACCTCGACTATGGAAATGTGTATCTTCTCTGATACAGGAGAGAACACACAGAGTGAGCAATGATAGGAAATGTTCTCCACACCTTATTATTTAGGATAATGAAGCTTGGTGATTAAACCTTAAGTTTTAGAACCACACAAAGGTCAGAAATTCAGGACAAATTCTCCAAAAAAAAGGTCCCTATTCAACATTTTTTAAAGGTTATACTTTATTGGGATAACTGTTAAGATGTTGATGAAAAGATGTTAGGGGAAACCCTACCTACACTGGCCCAATTCCAGGCAATCCCCCTCATTCAGAAACTTGTTGGCATTGCGCAGGCTCAACTATTATAATGTGTTCTGTGCTAAAGAGAATGATTAACTCAACTTTCTGCTTCTGAGATCCAAATTCTCTTGTTACAACTCTGGTTTACTTATCTGGAGAGTAGAGAATATAATAGTGCCTGTATCATATCATTTTTATGTGAAAATTAATGGTGATCATTCCTTTAAATCATGATATACTATGTGTATCATGCCTGGAACATAGTGTAATCTCAGTGAACGTTAGTTGTCACTATTATTATTTGTAGAGAAGGAGATTTACCTAACCCTTTTCTGACACAGGCCATACAGAACACTGATACTTGGGGTTCTTCATCTAAAGTGGATTAATGGGCAGAAAATCTTTTTCAGTGTGTCAATCATATTCTTAATTTTCTTTTCTTTTTTAAAAGTTTATTTATTTAGTTTGAGAGAGAGAGAGAGAGAGAGAGATAGGAAGAGATAGGGGCAGAGAGAGAGACAGAGACAGATAATCCCAAGCAGACTCCATGCTGTTAGCACAGAGCCTGATGTGGGGCTCAATGTCATGAACCATGAGATCATTACCTGAGCCAAAATCAAGAGCCAGATGCTTAACCGACTGAACCACCAGGGTACCCTCATATTCTTAATTTTCTATATCTTATGATTTTTGACATTTTGGAAGGCCCTTGCTGGCTGAAGAGAGATTGTCCTTCCCAGGGCTAGCTACTTCTTCCAGACAGTAAATAACTTGGTGACCTGCTTTTCATATGCAAACCAACTAATCCCTCTTCCATACCCTTTACTGACTCTTTTATCTAACTTTCACACAACTAAGCCAATATTTCTTTGGTCCTAAATCAACTCAGGGACAGGTACCAGACACTTAGGGACAGCTTCTATACCCCGGAGCCCACAGGAATTATTCAAATTAGGCAGTCCCAAGATGGTCACTCTGCTCTGCCTTGTCTTTCTTGCAGAAACCCCAATAAAGGCTATAACCTATGTATTTCCCTTGGACCTTTCTACCCCTGGTTGACATTGGATTTTCTTTCTGTGCCCTGTGTGGTGTTCCTTGCTCCTTATTTCTAGGGAAACAATGAGTTGCATTAAATTTGTCTTTCAATGACAATGGACTTGGTCACTTATTTAAAATCCCACATGTACACTTTGAGACACCCACATATTTCATCAAGAGGTGCATTCAAGTCCCCTCAGACATTTACTCAAACTTGGCCATGTGACTTGTCTCAGGTAAGGGATCATCAGCAAATTAAGATTTGCAAAGTACATCCTGGCACTTTCCCTGTTGTTAGGTTGCCCTGTGATCTTCATGCTAACTAAAAGCTATTCTCTCCTACCCGAAAATGAGAGGTATCATAGTAAAGAACTGAGGCATCCCAGCCCATGGGCAACACAGTGACAGACAGGTGAATGAGGTCATTTTAGACCATCTACCTTGCAAGCCATATCTGATTTCAACTGCACAAGTGAGCCCAGTGATCTATAAGTGTGATCAACACAAGAACTGTCCAGCATACCCACAGCATAGGGAATAACAGTAAAGCACGGTTGTTTCAATTAAATAAATTAGGGGGTGATTTGTTATACAGCAATCAAGAAGTGAAACACAAAAGCAACTTGTGATAAAATTTTATGTGTTATTAAATGTCTTCTGCACACATCCATAGAAACACACATACACATATTTCTATATATCAACCAATTAATATGCGAACCGAGACAAATCATGAAAAATTCAAAAAACGACAAGTATACAGAAAAACAAAATGGTCTTTTTATTAATCAACATAATTTTGGTTAGTAAAAGTCAGGAATGGGATTAGTCCACCTGGGTAACACAGAGCCTTAGGCAAGACCTTAAGGAAATACAATAGCAATTTCCCTCATAAGGTTGTTTTGAGGTTTAAAAGAGATAAGG
Organism: Leopardus geoffroyi; assembly: GCF_018350155.1. NCBI lineage: Eukaryota > Metazoa > Chordata > Mammalia > Carnivora > Felidae > Leopardus > Leopardus geoffroyi. The sequence continues at coordinate 65,643,287 of NC_059334.1, forward strand.
TACAGAAAGCACACAGTTCAGTGCTCAGCCAGTGTTTAATAGTCCAGTACAGCAGCCATTATGATCCCATGCCACTTACCTGAGATATAGTTATGATGAATTTCTTATAGTTCAGCAGTGAGAAGGCCAATAACCTAAACAAAACATGTGGACAAACAAACTGAACAGATGAACAGATACTTTTTTACAAAAAAAAAAAAAAAAAATCTGTATTAGCCAGCCAGGGCTGCCATGACAAAAAAAAAAAAAAAAAAAAAAAAGCACAGCTTGGGTGACCAAAACAACAAAAATGTATTCTCACACAATTCTGAAGACTGGAGGTTCAAGACGAAGGTACCAGCAAGGTTATTGTCTCGTGAGGACTCTCCCCTTGGGTTGCAGTTAGCCACCTTCTCACTTCGTACTCATGTGACCTTTACTCAGTACATGGATGTGGAGAGAGTGATGAGGCAGGAGGGAGGGAAGACTCTCTGGTGTTTCTTCTTTAAGGACACTGATTATATCTGAACCAGGCTCCGCCCTTATGACCTCAGTTAACGTTAATTCCTTCCTTAGAGGCTTCATCTACAAATATAGTCACATGGGGCTTAGGGCTTAAACATAAAAAAATTCATAAGGATACAAATAGTCCATAACAATGTCCCTGTTGGCAAATAATCTCATGAAATAATACTGAACATCATTTTTTCCCAAGTAAATGCAAACTAAATCCTCAAAGATAGAGTATGTCACATCTACTATAGGATGGCAAAGACAAAAAAACAAAAAGGTTTATAACACGTGGTGCACCTGGCATTCTCATTCATTGATGGTGGTACTGGAGATGGAGAAGTATTTGAAAGGTTTCTTACAAAGGGAAACATGAATATACTTCTAGGTACTCGGCTAAGTACCTAGAATAAATGTACCTAAAATAAATGTCCACATGAAGGTCTGTGCAAGAACATTTATAGTAATCTCATTCATAAAAGTTAACAACTGGAAACATGGGAACAACCCAGATTCACATAAATGGAAGACTGTATAAACAAATTGTCATGCATTCGAATAATAGAATGGTACTCAGCAATAAAAAAAATACATTACTATTTTGCACAACAGCATTATAAATCTTAAAACATTATATTAAGTGAATGAAACTAGACACAAGAAAGCACATGTGATATTATTTTATTTATCTGGCATCCTATAATAGGTAAACTTAATATTACAAAAATATTTTATTTTGGTGGAGGCATGATGGAGCGAGTGATAAGAGGAGCAAGTGAATTTTCTGGGGTGGTAAACATTTATGCATTCTAAAAAGTCTTAAATTTCACACCTCATATTTGTGAATTCCATTGTGTAAACATAAATATTCTACCAAAAAGTGGGGGGAAAAGAAACACAAGTGCTTAACTCTAGTAGGTTTCTTTTTGTTGAGAATGTGTTTGCTGTTATCAGACTATGTCCATATATTCTAGGATTGAGTAATTGAATAAATATATAGAATGTAATGGCAGCAAGTGCTCTCATTGTTGGAGAAGGGAGTTACAAATATGGAAGAGGAGAATACTTCAATGTACCATAGTGTGTTAGATTGGAATTTGAAGTTTATACAAGTGTTTACACACACATACACACACACACACACACACACACAGATATTTACTAGTGTGCCCCCACCTCGATGAGCTCAGAGTGCCAGGATGTAATCCTTTTGTGACATTGCAGCTTAAACGTTGTGCTCTATAGCTCTCTAGAACTGGAAGCCAAACCACCATGGAACTGCCTGCAAGCTGCCTACCTATGACCTAAGTGGTCCACAAATTTGCAAGCCCCCATATGGCCTGCATGCTTTGATGGACTCCTATCTCTGCCAGCCCTCTGGAGAATGGTTTATCGTTTACCCAGCAAGTCTAAACCAGCTCCAACTTGGCCAAACCAGGAAACTTCTCTGCTATCTTGTGGCATGAACAATACCTTCTCCAAAGAGGTCTGAACATCTAAGTTTGTACTTTCATGGATATTCTCCCTCCACCTAGAATACTGTATAGATTTCCTTTGTAGTTATAGTTAGTCTAATATTTACTCTTTTATCACAGCCAATAATTCTTTATGTTAAGCCTCTCCTGTTTAACCTTCTCAAATTTTGTCTCCTGATCGAACTCACACTTCTACATGATCAAAACTAACACCATCAATACAGGAACTAATTGACATGTTGTAATCCTTAATATGAGGTACTGGGAGAGACACAGAATCTTTTCTGCTGTATTTCTGCCAAAATTACATAACCTGAACCTAATCATAAGAAAACACCAGACAATCCCAAATTATAGGGTAACCTACCAACTAACTGCTTTTCAAAAATATCAAGGTCAAGAAAAAAAAAAGACTGAAAAAGTTTTTCAGATTAAAGAGAACCAAAGAGACATGACGTGTATACGATGTTCAATCCTTCATTAGGTCTTGGACCTGACTAAAAAATATCTTTGAAGAACATTATTGGCACATTTGGCATAATTTGATTATGGACTTTGCATTAGTTAATGATATTGTATTAATGTATTAATGTATTAATGTAGATTTCATGATTTTAAAAATTATACCAAGGTAATGTAGGAAAATAAACTTAAGAATTATACATTGCAGGGGCACCTAGGTGGCTCAGTTGGTTAAGTGGCTCAGGTCATGATCTCATGGTTTGTGGGTTCGGGCCCTGCATTGGGCTCTGTGCTGACAGCCTGGAGCCTGCTTCAGATTCTGTGTCTCCCTCTCTCTCTGTTCCTCCCCGACTCCTGCTCTGTCACTCTCTCTCAAAATTAAATAAATGTTATAAAATAAAATAAAATAAAAAAGAATTATACATTGCAGAATTTGAGAGAAAGGAACACAGTGCTTCCAATTTGCTCTCACGTGGTTCAGGAGAAAGGTGTGTGTGTGTGAACCTATGCACGCACATACACAGCGCAAATGTGACAATGTGTTTTCAAGTTAGAGAATTTGGGTTAAAGGTATATTTTTATGCAAATTCTTTTAAATTTTCTAAGTATTAAATCATATAAAAATGAAAACATTAAAAAATAAGTAAGCTCAGGGTCTGGCCTGATAGAAGTCCTGAACCAACTTCTCCCACTGCCTCCCCTGGAGGGTCTCCCGTACACCCTGTCTCTAGATAAAGGGTTATTTTCACTAGACACTAGGCTTGGCCTTGCTCCTGCATTTTCTAATTCCCTCTGTCTTTTTCTCTTTTTCTACCTGCAGTGTCTTCTCCTTTCCCTCTGATGATCCAAATCCTTTTTTCATTTCTTTTCTTTTCTTTTCTTTTCTCTTTTCTTTTTTTTCTTTTCTCTTCTTTTCTTTCTTTTCTTTTCCACAATTTTTTTTTCTTCCACTAAGACAACAGAAGAGATGCTTTATTGAACACATGTTACATTCAGCCACAAATGAAAAGAATTAGTCCTGAAAGCCACAAGTCCAGGGCAAAGGACCAAGAGGGACTCTTTTAGCGTGAGCAAAGCAGGTCTCTGAAAGGTGGTCATTGTAATCAGATGGCAATGGATGTTCAGGATGCATTGAATCAAGTTCTAGAAAGTAAGCATACAGTCCAACAATTTGTACCAGTGTCTCTGGCCTCTGGATTTCCTTATTTCTGCTCCTGTGGTTTCCATGGGTGCACAGGCTAGCAGTTCACTTGGACCTCTCCCTCATCTTTCTTCATGTTCACTTCAGCCTGTGCATTCACTTCTTCTTCCACTTGGCTCTCTCATGGCATGGAGGATTCCAAGAAGATGACACTAAGGTTAGGAGCCTAAATTCTTATTTTCAAAGCTAAAATAATTTTCGTATTATTGACATCTATTAAAGGGCCTTCCCAACTCTCCAGCTTAAATCATACTTGTCTGTCTTCTATCCAATTTTATTACACTCTCTATTTTATACCGTGGAAAGTAGTTCTAATGTATCAGGAGTGATTTTATCTCCTTTATTTTGGAGGTTCTCATGCTTTACCTCATAACTGTAGCAGAATCTTTATGTCTATTTGATCTCATAACTCAGGTCCATAATTTATTAGCTGTGTGACTTGTGGAAGATGCCTAATCTCTTTGTACCCCAGTTCAGTCTATAAAATGGGAGTTACGAGAGTAATTCCAGAACCATACTCACAATGCTGTTGGAAGATCAAAGGGGGTGATGTTTGTAAAGTACTTAGAACAGTGTTCATCGTATAGTAAATGCTATAGAAACATTTCCATTTTTTGAAGGAAGCACATGCCCTGGTATAGGAAATAGATGTTTATTACTTCCTTTTTAATAAGTTGATGGATTTAGGTACTTTTTCTATGCACTGTGAACTTTTAAAGTCTATATCACAATCTCTGTATTAGCTCTTTAGAACAACTATTTATACCAGAGAGTCGAAGTTTTTCTCACGCGAGTAATGGAACAAACAAACAAACAAACAGCCAATAAACAAAAGTGAGCCTTGCTCCTTTCATAGTGCCTTTCTATGAAAAGAACACAAAGCTGTCTGTTTAAAAAAATGGAAAAGAAGCCCTTTATACATAGTAATTGACATTCATTGTTATTTTTGGCTATTTTCACACATTTTAACACTTGGGATTGAAATCATTTCAGCAGAAAAGCTTCTCTCAGTTGAGAATCCTGGATTTATGTTTATTATTAGCTTGGCAGCAAGGAGACCTGGCCCAGCTTTAAAATAAGAAGTGTGTTTTTCCACACAGTCAAGGCAACATGGGAAGATCCTGCCTCAAATTAGGGGTCTCAGAGATGTTTCTTAACTCTGTTAAACTCAATATATTAATCATCTACAGTATACTGCTCTATGTACTTCGGGGGGGAGGGGGGCGGAATCTCTGTCTAACTTAACATCTAACATGTTTGAGAGGCAGAAATACTTGAGGATTCAGAGGAGACAACCATCAGAACCACCCAAAGAGCGGTATTCGGCCAAAACTCAATGAATGTTAGTAGCATGACCTTGAAGTTTGGGTGGAATTTCAACTGAAGAAAAGGACAAGGAAAAACCACCAAGTTGTGTTTGGACTAAAAACATGGTAGAATTGGAAAATAATGAGAATCTATCCTCAAGAGATAGTATGTTCACTATAGGAGGATAGAAATTAGGAGTAATAGGCTCAAATATTTAATTAGAATGCCTTAGACACATAGAGAGTACTCATAGCTAAATTATAATCCAAACATCAATCTCATAGACTATGAAAAGGTGATTAAAATCGTGATTGGGTAAGATCCTTATTTATTAAGCTATATAACATAACAGATAGGTGTGTAGCATGAACTAGAAGTTCAGAACTCTATTGGGTATCATTGGCATTAATGTCCTAGATGATAAGAAAATGCACTGTTCATTATTTATAAAAACAATGCCATTGACCTATGCTCAATAAGTCATATGTTCTGAGGTTCTGCAGGGATGGTGGCACTCTGCCAACTGCTCCTCTTATAACAAAGACCCACATTCACAAAATGGTCATCATAGTAAGGAGTCTGGAACTTAACAACAATGGGAAACTAGTTAGCCCATGAACCCATGGGACTCTGCCCACCAGATGCCTGAGTTGTAGTCGCCAGTTCATGCTGAATGAAATAACTAATTACCAGTGACATAAGCACCATACTTTGAAATATCTGGTCACATAATGCTGACCTTTTTCACATTATTTTCTTCTTTGTTGTTCTCACTGAAAAGATAATACCTCTGAGAGCCAAACGGTCAGTAAGGGGCTAGATTGCCAAGGATATACTTGCAATTGATTTGAAACGGACTTTTCTTTTAGTAACGGTATGACAATTTAACAAAATGAAAGGCAAACAGTAAGAGATAAATAAATGAATATTATATTTTGCTTAGTATGTCTCTCTTCTGACCATGAAGCCTTCCTCCCTTTATATCATGGTTGTCAAAAATTTCCACATTAGTTTTAAAATTCCAAATACTGGTTTGAAATTCAAGCTGACCATGTCTCCCTTCTGCTTAAAATCTTTCAATAGATTCCGATAGCTCTTAGACTTCAGATCCTGGAGTACACTTAGGGGCTGCATCATCTGATGCCACCATCCCACCGTAGCTGGATCCGTCATCATGTTGACCCCGAAACATCCCACATGGGCTGTTCTCCATAGTTGGAATGTTTAGTTCCTCCCTTCTTCACCTAGCCTTGCCCCATTAATCCTCAGGTCTCAGTTTAAACGTATTTTCTCAGGGGGCGCCTGGGTGGCTAGGTCGAAAACATCTGACTTCGGCTCAGGTGATGATCTCATGGTCTGTGAGTTTAGCCCTGCCTCTGGCTCTGTGCTGACAGCTTGGAGCTTGGAGCCTGCTTCAGATTCTGTGTCTCCCTGGCTTTCTGCCCCTCCCCCGCTCACACTCTGTCACTCTCTCTCTCTCAAAAATAAATAAACATTATAATTTTTAAAAAATAAATAAATATATTTTCTCGGGAAAGCTCTCTCAGACCTTCATGATGAGCTTTTGTCAAGCCTTATAGCATCACATGCCTCTCTGTTTTGTCACTCATCACAACTGTAAATCTCCATTTCTGTGATAATTTGACTACTATCTGTATTCCCCACTAAATTACCATAGGCTCCATGAGGGCAAGGGCAATGTCATTTTTCTTAATATTGTACCCCAGAACCTGGTGCAAAACCTAGTACACAGTAGTTTTCATAAATAACGTTCTATTCATTTTATAAATACTGATGAAATACCACGTAACTAAATTTATGACGACTGCTTAAAATGCAAAGAGTAAAGAAAGAATAACGGTTATAGAACCGTAAAGCAGAATCATTATCATATAAAAAGGTAAATATTTACAAGATAAAAGTTAGTAAAACAATTTCAATATTCTACAAAGGAAAGTTTCCTCTATCACTTTGCATGTGTGTGTGCGTGTGTGTGTGTGTGTGTATATGTGTGCGTGTATATGTGTGTGTGTGTGTGCATGCATGCATGCATGCCAATTGCAATAAACTTATGACTTCCCAGGGACTACAAGTGCATTTATATAGCTAGAACTAGAAGCACCAAAACAGTAGTGAAGAGTTTTTTAGGACTCTAGGAAAATCAGCTTAGGGAGAATAACGATATCTATATCTCTCTATTTATAGATAGATAAAGCTATAAATATACATGTTTGAAAGTACACCTAAAGGTAGCTACTTAAATTATGTGTCGTGGCATGGCAGAACCATACTATATCTGGTAAAGAACAGTTAGGTCATCTTATCTGTACAGAAATAATAGAGCCAAAAGACTGAATGCTAGCTGGAAAAAAATCTTTTATAAGCTAGTCTTATTTATGTCATTTTAGAAGTATCTAGAAAACAGTATGTTTTTGAATGAAAAAATTTTCCAAATAAAAAATCAACTTTTAAAAAAAGGTTTGTTTTCACTAACATGCTTGAAAGGATCCGTCTGAGTGTTTGTATCCATGATTTGCTGAACTGTGGAAGGAATGTACTATATGACATCCGCCTTAGGCATTGGATTGTAAATATTTCATGGCTCTATAAATGTAGCACGATTAAATGTGTTTTAGTAGTCAACTGAATAATCTTTTACAACATCAAAATGAAAACGTTTATTTTTTTGTTTGTATCTGAGAGCTTTGAAAATACATCCCTACGTTCATTTTATTTCCTACATATTAGAACCAAACCCAACGTACTCCCGGTGATACCAGAGAGTAAGAGTCCTGAGTTGTGATTTGCAATTCTTTCCTATTCTAGGAGGAGTTGCTATAAAAATTCCAATTACAAATCCTCAGCTAGACCACACATTCATTTTGATATCTGTTGTTGACAGAATAATGGAAAAGATGTGCACATTTTAATCCCTGGAGCTGTTGTTATGCTACCTTACATGGCAATGGAGATTTTGCAGATGTGATTAAGAATTTGGAGGTGGCCCTGGATCGAATCAGGGATCATAATGTGTGAGAGAAGTTAGAAGATTCTCTGCTGCTCGCTTGAAAATGGAGGAAGAAGTCACAAGCTAATGAGTGCAGATGACCTCTAGAAGCTGGAAAAGGTAGGGGAAAAGATTCTTCTCTAGAGGCTCTAGAAGGAATGCTGTCTTCTTGGCACCTTGATTTTAGCCCACTGAGACCCCTTTCAGACTTCTGATCACCAGAACTGTAAGCTATTAGATTTGTTTTGTTTAACTAATAATTGGAGACAAAAGTAATAAGACATTAAAACAGTAACAAATGATATGTATGTGGTATCGGTTTTAATTAATACATAAACAAGGAATGAAATAATTTTAATGTTATAGTAGCCCCAAAAGTCAAGCAAGAAAACAAACAATTAAAACTCAACAAATGCTTTTGAATACCTATTGTCTCAAGGGCTCTTTTTATTGTCAAGCATACCTATTTAGTCAGCATGTAGCTTGGTCTCCAGGACTTTGGAGATACAGACGTTTGCATTGTACCCCTAGTTCTATGTCCTGTAGAAGTTCAGATCCCTCTAGAAGAACATAGCATTCAATAGGATGGTAAAGTAAGCTCAGAAAAGATTACAATGTAGGAAAGAAGTAATGGCTGCAAAAGTTTAGGGGAGGGAGGAAAGGAGAGAAGGAGGAAGGAAAGCTGTGAGGAAATGACATATAAATGCCCAGCTGAGAGAACCAGGGACTGGTGTCTAGGAAGATGGCAGTTATAAGGGCGAAGACCATTATAGAAAAAGGAAATAAGGTGCATGAAATGTAGTTGTAGGAAATCATAGGGCAAAAACAGAGAAAGATTCCAGTTGTGAGGATAAGACTGGAAAGCAAGCAAGAAAAACCAATTGAAGGCCCTGAAAGCCAAATTCAAGATTTTGTTTTTCATTCTGTGGCGATGGAGAAATTACCCCAAGTCATGTCACATAAAATCCTTTATTTATGCCCTTCTACTACTGTTACAACAAGCACTTCTGACTGCCTTGAGGGAACTATAAAGGAGAGAACACTGACCAATTTCCAAGTGCTGTTCCCAACATCTCACTTGTGGATGAACCTCGTAAAGCAGAGCAGAATCATCAGTTCTGTGACAGTGCAGATTTACATACACACTTGGGGCTGTTAAAAATATATTTCTCAAGAAATTCTTCAGTGCTTTGTGTCTCCCTCCATCTTGACAGGAAGTAGAAGACCATAGTGATGAAGACGAGTGTGAGCATGACTGACACTTTGTCAGTAGGTGTAGCCCAGGATTGAGTTTTAGTCATGGAGTGTAAACACAGTGATCAAGCCATTACCAGCAATGACCCATATAATGATATCTCATGCCTACTCTTCTCCTCACCCCTTCTGGTGGGGTGGGATCAAAAAATCAACACAATGACCTGGAAGGCTACATGCTGAATACAGTAGTCTCCATCTAGCCTGCATTTCAGTAGGAGATGTGAGCTTGTATTTGGTAATCACTCTGTAGTCTGACAGAGGGAATAAGGTTAACAGTTGCCATTTCTCACCAGAACTTCCTTGTATCTTCTGCTAAATCAGGGGAAGGAGACCTTCCAGAGGCCTGGAATTAAATCACTGAGGGCTTTAAGAAAATGACTTTTACATTTATCAACTAGTATATACTCATTTACACAGTAGGGCTGATATTATGCCTAATAGAACAAAACTGTGAAAATTAAATGAAACATGAAGCAGGTAGCATTGTGCCTTATGCACAGTAGCTATTTACTCCAATGCCCAGAAAGAATCCCTTCTGTTGAAGGACCCCTGATGGTCATACAGCTATTTGTCATCTGCATCTTATAACTAATTATTACTCTTTTTTAAGACCAACTCATATTATGTTATACTTAAAATCTGTTACCAAGATACTTCTAAGTTTGTCCAAAGGAAAAAAATCAAACCTCTTTTTTACTTAAAGAACTCTCACCATTCTGATTTACCTGTCCAATCCTACCCATCATGTTCTAGCCCTACTCCCTCCAAAAAGCCTTGAATGATAGCCTTTATTCATAAAAATTTCACTTCTTCCTGATTACGCAAAGAATTTATTGACTGACTTGTATATTTTACTTAGAAACATCTACTTTGTATATATACTATTTCTAGCTTTGGCTTGTCTTGAAAAAATAAAGTTTAAGTAGTTATATAATTTATTTTGAAAAATCTTTGGTGATTCTATAAATATACATACTATACATTCCTTTCTCCTACAATTTAATTACCTATTTGCTTAGAAGCCTTTGATTGTCTCTGTGGCTGATTTTTTGTTGACCCCTAATTAGTCATTCCTCACTGATTTTGGGGTTGTATCCTAATTATTCAATCTTCCCTTTTTAGATAAAATTAGAGTTTTGGTCCATTATGGAGCCATTTCACTAAAGACTTTATTTTCCTTCCTTCCTTCTATTTGGATATCATCAGGAGACTAATGAACTATTTTCCAATTTTATCTGAATGGTCAATTAAGAAAGAACTTGTATTCTCTTTGTTGAATAGCACATGATTAGAAGTCATGAAATCTAGAACTGGCATCATCAGCTTGTAGCCAGGTGTGAGTCATTTGCCTAGGATAGCTTGAGTTTCTCAATTGTAAAACTGGGATAAGAATATCTATTTTTAATTCTTTTAAAAGTTGTGAGTGGTCAACTGGTATGGTCAGGTAATTCACGAGTATTAAGGACTGCAGCTATAGGTCCACAATCTTGTTAAGCCAAAAAAGTCTTTTATTTTTTTAAACATTTTTTCATTTCTTGGGAGACAGAGAGAGAGAACAAGCAGGGAAGGGGCAGAGATAAAGGGATACACAGAATCCAAAGTAGGCTCCAGGCTCTGAGCTGTCAGCAGAGAGCCCGATGCAGGGCTCAAACTCATGAACTTCAAGATCATGACCAAAGCTGAAGTCAGCACTTAACCAACTGAGCCCCCCAGGCACCCTAGAAAAGCCTTTTAGAAGTTACTTGTTCAAGGCTGTCATTTTACATGTTAGAAAAAAATGGAACCGAGTAAAAGAAAACCAAAAAAACCTCTGAAGCCCACCAAGTTGAATGATTTGTCCAAAGTCACAGGACCCTTGAAAGCTGGGTCAAAAACTCCTCCAGGTTCCTGACTTTGGGCCTGGGCACTTTCAAATGTATCACCCTCAGCTTCAGTCCTGAGGCTCAATCAAATCCTTTGTCCTTTCTCCTCTTATTGGGAAACAAACAAGACTGGAAACTGTATGTATGAGTCATTTATTGAGCTAGTTAAGCTCAAGTTTATCTCCAGTCTGGGTACTGTGTGACCTTTCTTGAATTCCATTCTCCGAGTGTAGGAGGGAAGCCTATCCTTCCCCCACCCCCTTGGGAATTCTCTTATTTGTATTTCTGTCAATGCCACTTTTAATGCACCAAAGCCTGTGTTTAGAGTAATAACCAGTCTGAAGTTTATGAAACAAAAGATTGATACCAGCTTCATAAAACTCAGGCAAATACACTACCTCCTGTATGTCTTTTTATGCCTTTAATTCTATGAACCTTTATACTTGTGGCTACCCAAAACTCTTATAATTAGAAATAAGAAGGGGAAAAAGTGAAAACAACAATTGGAAATGTCTTCCAAAAGCCACCATTTTTAAGTGTTCTTTTTTTTATTGATTTGCAGACAAGGAAGGGTATACTTACTACTTTGTCTAGGTTACAAGTATCGTTCCTCTTTTTTAAAAACACGAAAGTTTCTGAGTGTATGGCTTAAGTGTCAGGGTGTTGTTTAAAAAACACATACCTTACTTATGCTTTGGAAACCTGGAAAACTAAAATGCATAGCCACAGTTAACCCATTCCTCAAACCGGAAGTGATTTTGTGAGAAAGACAATTTTTGTTAAAAGTAAACTTCCAGTAATTAATCCAGTTACACAACTTGCTAGAAGTCTATCTTCCCTCATCTATTGGGCTATTATTTTTTTCCCATAAAGACAAATAGCAAATGTAAAGATTTGGCGTTTTAAGATAACCCCTTTCACTCCTATGATTTGGTACCATGGAAACTTGGCATTTTCTTTCCTTTCTCTAATTAGCAAGCATGATAAATTAACCAAATGGAAAAAGTCATCATTTCCTATACACTTATTTGCACTTTTCTTTGTGGGGCAGGTTTCTTTTAAAATTAAAAACAAATTAATTAATTTTATTTTTTCAGTTTTATTGAGATATAACTGACGGATATCATTGTGTAAGTATAAGGTGCACATGTGTTGATATGATATGCTTATATATTGTAAAATGATTACTGCAATAGATTTAATAAGAACTCTGTGAGCACAATTCACTTTTCTAAAGTAGAGAAGTATTGACAACCTACTATGTGTCAAGCCCAATTTTAGGACTTTGAGATGGGAAATTACACCATTTGATTTATCTTTGTTAAATTAAAGTTTGTATTAACAAAAATTCGTTGACAGGTCATTGTGATCCAGATCATGTGACAAGCACTGGGAAGAAGACAATGAAGGAATGTATAATTCGCAGTCCTTGCCTTTGAAGAACTCACAGCCTAGTTGAGGATTTGACATGGCAAATATGATGGAATCAATAAGTGATGGGTTGGGAGTCATATGAGCAAGAGATGGGTTTCCTAGGGGAGGTAACCTTTAGATAACTCTTAAAGAATGAGTTCTGAAAGAGAAAAAATAATGGCATGTAAAGGTCAGTGTTGCTGGGTAGAAGCAAAGCTTTATTTATGAAATTTGTGACATCTCGAATCCTCTTTCAATCTTGAGTTACCCATGTACATATTCTTTACTCTCCACTCTTTGTTAAAACAATCAAACACTACCTACTCAAAGAACCTATTCTAATTCACATAGGAAAAATGTATTAGTATCTATATTGTGTATCTAATGGTCTCTAAATAGACTGAAAAGACTTTGCCAGCATATGCATACCCATTTAATAAGGGTTCCACTGTTTTGTAGCTTGCACATAGCCAACAAGTCTTCCACTGCAACTTCGACTTTATTTACCTGAACTCAAATAAAATTTCATCAGGTTTGGTTCAGCCTCACAAATATTTTATGAAACTTATTAGGTCACCATAACTGCTACTTGTTACACACCATTATCATTGGCCACTTTCAGATTAGCCAATGATATAACTTCCCTTTCTTTACACTGTAATACCTATTATCTTGTACCTAGAATCTCAGACCTGAAAGAGAGCTTAAAATTCATCTCTAGCATAGTTAACAACTCCAACTACACTTTAAAATACAACAGGTGCTGGAGTGCTTGGGTAGCTCAGTTGGTTAAGCATCAACTCTTGATTTTGGCTTAGGTCATGATCTCACAGTCATGAGATCAAGCCCCATGTCAGGCTCTGCACTGAGTGTGGAGCCTGCTTGAGATTCTTTCTCTCCCTTTTCCTCCACCCCTCCCTTGCTTGCACTCTCTCTGTCAAGAAAGAAAAGAAAAGGAAAAAGAAAAATGCAACAGGTGCCACTGAATGCAATGGGCAAACGATGTTTTTTTTTTTTTATAAACAGAGCTGATTTCAGTTAGATATCCATATTAGAAAAAAAGTAACTTTGACTCATGCTTCATATCATATACAAAAATTATATACCTTATAAGGCTTAAAGATGACAGAAAAATTTAAAACTTCGAGAAGAAAACATAGGAGAAAACCTTCATAATATTGAAGGAAGCAAAAATTTCTTAAACATAACACAAGAAGCACTAACCATAAAATGAAAAATGTATGTTTTGGTTATTGGGATAGGCAGAAAGATGTGGCACTTGGATCCCCCAACAAGGACTTGTCCCAGCTGCTGGCCGGGCTGTCAGTGGACAGTGTTCAGCTATCATTCCACTTTAGGGATTGCCTCAGGTGCAGAGAACTTAAGTTGCCCAAAGTCATACTCTTCCAGGGTCAGATGAGTGCCCTGATCCAGACAGAGTTATAAAAGTTCTGCCATTTTGGCCCAATTCAGGACAACTCTAAGAAATTATATACTCTCCCAGAGCTCCCTGTATTCAGCTAAGACTGTTGGTCATGCACCATCCACAGACAACTCCTTTCCTCCCCTCTTTCCCATTGGTGTTGGTCCAAAGGAAAATTTAGAAACATCCTGAACACTAACTCTCTCAGAACTTGCTGTCTGGAGAAAAACTGTTAGAAATAATTCAAACTAGAACTTCTGTTCATCAAAAGACACCATTAAGAGAGTCACTGCCTATTTGTAATGCATATATCTAAAAACTCTCACACACCTAGAATAGATGAAGAACTATAGATCCATAAGAAGGTGACAATTATATTAAAAATTGAGAAAACTCAAAAGGTACTTCACAAATAGAATATCCTTATGGCCTGTAATCATAGACAAAGGTGCTCTATTCTCCAGTCAAGTGAGATTAAAACAAACTACAAAAACAGAAATGCACTCTTAAACAAGGCAACAACACTACACACTCACTAGAAGGCCTAAGATCACAATGATTGACAACAGAAAATGTTGATAAGGATGGGGAATAATTGGTTAACCCCTCTACTGCTGGTGGGAATTAGAGTGGCTCAACTACTTTAAAGAATGTTTTGGTCATATCTACTAAAGAGAAATACAGAGCTACCCCCCTGTGCTCTAACAATTCCTCTACTAGGTATACATCCAAGAAGAGTGTGTTTATCTTCCAAATGACCTGTATGCATATTTTCACAATAGTACCATTTATAATATGCAAGATTTGGGAAACAATTCAATATCCATCTCCCATAACATGGATTAAAACTTGTGATCTATTCAGGGATACCTGGGTGACTCAGTCGGTTAAGCGTCCGACTTTGGCCCAGGTCATGATCTCACAGCTTGTGGGTTGGAGCCCTGTGTCAGGCTCTGTGCTGACAGCTCAGAGCCTAGAGCCTGCTTTGGATTCTGCGTCTCCCTCTCTCTCTGCCCCTCCCCCACTCGTGCTTTCTCTCTCTCAAAAATAAAGAAATATTTAAAAATTTTCTTAAAAAATCTTGTGATATATTCAAATAATTGAATACTGTGAAGCAATAATAAATGAATTAACTACACAAAAAAAATGGATAAATTGTACATGCTTAATAACAAGCGGGAAAAAAACAGACACAGGATAAGATGTACAGTTTTATTCCAGTTGTGTTAAGTTGAGAAACTAGCAAAACTGATCTGTGGTGTTGGAAATCAGCATGGTTGTTACTTTTGGGGTGTGTGGGGGGAGATTGGGAGAAACCCTGCAGAAGTCTTTTTTAGTGGTAGAATTGTTCTATATATTCGATGCAGGAGGTAACTTCATTAGAGTATATGTGGTAAAAATACATTGAACTCTACATTTAAGGTTTGTTCACTTCATTGCATGTAAGTCATATCTCAACACCAATAAATATCACTTGGGGGTATACATGTATCTCCAGACTCCACCCTCCAGAGACTGGTTTAATTGGTCTGCTTTATCTTTGGTCTTGGTGCTATTTGACTTTAGCAAGCTCCCTTGGTGATTCTAATCTGCAGTCAGTATTAAGATCTGATGAAACTTTCTCGTGCTACCAATTACAGGCAAAGAACATCAGCTCTGAGAGTCAGGTGACTTACACAAGGGGACACACAACAATTCTGGTGGAAGCCACATCTGGCTCTGGAACCACACATATCTAATGGTGTACATTGTACTTTCGATCATGACCACCCTTTTTCTTGTGTTACCAAGTAAAGACATCCTCAAATAATGCATTCTAAACCCTCTCCCAACTCCCCACTTCACAGGAGAGCAAGCACACCCTCCTGGGCCTGTCACCTTGGTTGCACTAAGTCCATTCTGATGTGCTCAGCTTTGATGGACAGAATTTGTTTTCAAGCAGGATTAAAGGACACTTCACAGCAGAAGTGCTTTCCCTTGTCTGGATTCAGTAATCAGCTGGCTGTAATCCCAGAGATGTCCACACTGGAAAACGTTTACAAGGACAACACCACACCGGATTGTCTCTCTCTCTCTGGGTTTTCTGAGGATTGAAGGAAACAATGCACATAGAACCTTTAGCAGAGCACGTGTTCAATAAATGACCAAGATGATAAGAATGATTTGACTACTACTAACAATGGTTATAATTTTTCAATATAACCACAATAGTTACCCACCTCAGTAAATTTCACATTAGTACCATGTTTTCATTTAACACCGTTTGTGTTTCAATTTCACCAGGTGACCCACTACATCCTTTACAGCAGTATTTGCCCCCAAACCAGAATCCAGTCTACAGTAAGGTGTAATGTTTAGCTGTTATGTTTTTTAGCTTCTTTTAATCTGGAACGTTTCCATAGCCTGTGTTTGTTTTTTTTTTCTTTTTTTTTAATAACATTAAAATTTTGAAATAACATTGTCACCCTCTCCCTGTATTAATAAAGTATTGTTTATTTTGTGTTTGTCTGATGGTCACTTGAGATTCGATGAGGATATGTATTGTGTGCCAGAACCCTACATAGATGAAGCTGTGCTTTCCTCCAGGTATCGCATCCTGAGGCACGTGATATCCTATTTCCCTTGTCGATAGTGTAAATTTTGATTACTCAGTCATAGTCTTGTCTGATATTTTCACAGCATAATTTTTGTTACCCATTGCAAGGAATAAACATTTGGTGAGGAGTAACTTTAAGGCAATGCAAATATCCTGGTTCTCATCAAAATTTCCCCTCAGGTTTTGCGTCAATGGATGATTTTTGCCGGATCCAATTTATGGTTGAAAAAGTAGATTCACATACCCACGTTATTCCAAACATAATTTAAAAGTTTCCAATAACTGAATCAAGTAAAAAATTCCTTTAGCGTTTGCATCTACATTGACAACATTGATTCATCTTCTTTTAGAAAAATTGATTTGACTTGGAAGCAATGTTGATCCATTTCAAAACTATACCTGTCCGGCTTAAATAAATTTATCAATTCTTGCGTCAGGTAATCATCATAACATAAAATTCAAAGGTGTGTAATACAACAATTGAAAAGCAACTCCAAACTTATCAGCAAAGAATTTTCAATTTGTTTTTTAAATTCTGAAGTGAATTTATACAGTTAAAATCTGCACATTGGATTCCAGTTAGAAACAATGTGTAAAATACGTTTTTGTTAATATAAAGTTTTTAATTTCAACAAAAAGACCACGCTTGTCTAAGTAGTTCACAAATAAGCTTTTCCTTCCTTCAGATCTTCAAATTTAACTTCTTCATATGGAGTGTAATATCAGTGAGAAAGGCATAAATCACATTGCCAGGTTTGCTTTGATTACAGAACATTTGACAAATATTGTTGCTCAAAACTGAATGTTTATCTATCCAAATTCAGATGTTGAAACTCTAATACACACTGTGATGGTATTTGGAGGTTGGGCCTTTATGAAATAATTAGGGCTAGATTAGATCATAAGAGTGTCCTCTCATGATGGAATTAATGTCCACATAAAAAGAAGGAGCTCTGCTTCTTTCTTCCCAACACCTCTCTTTCTCTCTCTGCCATATAAGGATACAAATAGAGTCAGCTGTCTACAAGCCAAGACATAGGTTCCCCCCAAGACACCACATTGCTGGCACCTTGACCTTGCACTTCCTAGCCTCCAGCATTTTAAGAAAAACATGTTTATTGCTTAAGTCACCCAGTTTGTAGTACGTGCTATAGCAGCCCAAAATAAGACAGTTACTTTTATTTCAAGAAAATCTTGAATTGGAATTAATATAATGCATCTTGGCAATATTATTTCATGACTCAACCAGTTCGTATTGACAGACAATATAAAATTGATAAATTCATTATCTTTTAATTCTTAGAAAGGTTCTACAAACTGGTGATGATTCATGGCATTTGTAACTATATAGTGAGAAAATTTTAAAAACTCTATCCATGATATTTTTCATATAGTCTGCTTAAAAAACAACTATGCACTAATTATTTCAATATCTGGCATTCAGTGGAATAACAGTCTCTTATTTTAGGGAAAATAGTACCTCATTTTAAAATCTAATACAACTGGACTTTAGACCTAACAAAGCACAATTTATTGTGATAGAAACAAAATTGTTAATATCAATCTGAAATTCTCCTTGGACGGATGTGAGAGATAAAAAATTTCTGTGCTCTGAGCTTATTTTCTTAGGCCTTAAATTGACATTTCTTTGTATATTTGCCCTTTGAGGCAAAACACATCCAACATATTAAGGGGCTATGTTTCTTATATCAAACTAAACATCTAAAGCTAAAGAAAAGTGAAATTTTTCAAATTTGAATCAATTGATCTTTTATATTATTGTAAAAATCCAGTATTTGGTAAACAATTACTTGGTGATTCAATTGAGGAACTTTTGTTTTTGCGAAATATCGGTTTCTCACAGATTTTCAACAAAATTGTGTAACTGAAGTCATAATCCTTTCATCTAATGTGTGTGTGGTTGTATATGTGTGTGTGCGTGCACT
Source organism: Leopardus geoffroyi (assembly GCF_018350155.1). Taxonomy (NCBI): domain Eukaryota; kingdom Metazoa; phylum Chordata; class Mammalia; order Carnivora; family Felidae; genus Leopardus; species Leopardus geoffroyi. The sequence goes on from NC_059334.1 coordinate 65,661,726, forward strand.
CTCAAGCGTGCATACCATTTTATAGTAGGTAAAGTTATAATTTCAGAACCTTTAAAGAATTGTTAAAAAAATTTGTATTTGGATGTTTAATTCTGATATCAGTTGCCTCATTTTGATTGACTTTTTTAAGACTTGAGAAGAAACTTCTTACCAAATTCACTATGCATTTTTTGAGAATGTGTCTTAATACTGTTCGCTTTATTACCTCAATTGTTTTTAATACAAGGCACAGACGGACTTTTTATTTTGCTCCATTTCAGAAAATTACAATTGCCATTCAATGTGAAATTTATGACATACTTTCTTCCCATTTTTTAAAGAGAAATGGTTTTATTTCTTCCCCACTCTATTCTGCATTAGTACTATGTGTACATTTTAAATATTACATTTTGTTCATACTTATTTTTTAAACATGAATAATAATTTAATTCTATTCTTATAACTATAATAGGTACTTGAATTATCTATTAAAATTCACACAGGTATCTCTTAATTCATGCTGTATGTATAACATATTCAAATAAGGATATTACAATTTTACATCAATGGATAGAAAAAAATACTTCCAATTAAGTCAAATTACTGATACTGCTTAGATTGGTCTTCTGTTTATGGAATACTAGAAATTACACCACAAATGTTAAATGAGCACTATAACAAAACAATATCTATGTGTTGCACTCTTAAAGTAAGATGCTACCACCCCAGAACAGTACGGTTTTGTTTCACACACACACTCAAAATTTGTACTGTTTCGGTTTTTAAATTTAACTTCCAATTTAACTGCATTAAAACGAAATAAAATTTAAAATGCTGTTTCTCACTTGCCCTAACCACATTTCCAGCGCTCAATAGGCATGTGTGGCTAGCAACTACCATATTGGACAGTGTAGGAGAGGTCCTGATTCCATGAGGGGGGATACTTACACTAGGAGACACATCATAAGTTTCACTAAACTTAAACTGTCACTGCAACCTGTTCAGTTTGGTCCCCTCATGACAGTGGACCAGAAGACAAAGAAGGGAGGTACCATTCTGATTAAAATAGTTGGCTTTCATCATCTTGAGGGGACAGGGTTACTCCTACGAGAAGGTGGTAGTGGGAATATGTTACTCAGGTGATCCATTTGGTGTCTCTTGAGGCTTCCTTAACCAAGCTTCCCCCTGAATAAGTAATAGGAGAAGACACAGCCTGAAGAGTGAAAAGTAACTAAGGTAGATGCCTCAGTAATTAGGTCTATATGATGCCATATAAGTCATGTAGACCAACAAAAGTACAAAGAAAGAGCAAGTAGAATGTGAAATGGGTTAGCTGATTGGGGGGGAGGGGCAAGGCAGAGAGTGTGACTATCAGTGGTATTCTAGAGATAAACCACAGAAATAGGGGCTTTAGCTCATCTTGCTAAAATTCCTTTTGAAATTTTGAAAGATAATTGAACAAATCTCACTGACAGCAGTAATTGAAGAGGTGCGAAAACGGAAATAGAACAACCACATGAACATATACTTAGCATCACCAATCATCAAGGAAATACAAATCAAAACCACAATGAGATACCATTTCATCCCTATCAGAATGACTAGTATCAACCTCACCTCCCTAATAACAAATGTTACTGAGAATGGGGAGAAAAGAGAACCCTGTACACTGTAGGTGGGAATGCAAAATGGTGCAGTCACTATGGAAAACAGCATGATGGTTCCTCAAAAAATTAAAAATAGAAATACCATGCTACCAATCAATTTCACTTGCGGGTTTTTATCCAAAGAATATGAAAACACTAACTCAAAAAGATACACGCACCTCGTGTTCATTGCAGCATTGTTAACAATAGCCAAAATATGGAAACAATCTAGGTGTCCATTGATGGATGCATGGATAGATCGTGTTATATATATACAATGGAATATTATTCAAGGATAAAAAATTAAATCTTGTCATTTGCAACAACACAGTAGACCTCAAGGGCACTGTGCTGAGTGAAATCAGAGAAAGACAAATACCATAAGATTTCACGTATTTGTGGAGTCAAAAAAAGAAACAAAAAACAGAAAACAAAACTGAGTTTATAGTTAAAGAAAAGAGGTTGGTGGTGGCAACAGGCAGGGAGTGGGGGATAAACAGGTAAGCTGAGGTTTTTGTTTTGTTTTACTTTTAAAAATTTGAATAAAAATTCTAAAAATAAATAAAACCTAGACTATGATTCATCTAAATACTTATGTACGTAAAAATTGTTAATCTTTTGACTCAACTCCCCTCCTCTGGAAAACAGGATATACAAGACCTGTCTTATAAATCCTGGAGCTTGTTTTTACTGAAATCCCTCCTTCAATCCCTTGTATAAAAGACCCTCAGTAAGTTATTTGCTGTGATTTGGTTATTATGTGCACCATTCCCAGGGGTATTGAAGAGTCAGTTATATTTTAAGTAATTCTTTTCAACAAACAAAACCAAACCAGTCACGTACATCAAGCCGTGTCAAGCCATATTAGAACCCGAAGCAAAACAAACAAACAATAAAAAAACAGTAATTTGATTACTCTTGATTTGGGCTCAGGTCATGATCTCATGGTACCTGAGAGGGAGCCCCGCATCGGGCTCTGTGATGAGCATGGATTCTCTCTCTGTCTCCCTCTGCCCCTCTCCCCTGCTTGTGCTTGCTCTCTCTCTTTAAAATTAAAAACAAAACGTTGATATCTGGTTCATCACTGTTTTTGCATTAATTTTTGTTATAAAATATTGAGTTAAATATTTATTTTGATTATTGGCTTTTTGTTCCCCCCTTAAATTTTGCTTGGGAGGCCTCACTGGCCTAGCCCCAATGCTGAACACGTTTTCATTATCTTATTGATCTTTCTGATCTTACATTGAATGTTGTGCTGTGTCTAGATTCTCCTGGTTGAGCACTGGAGCAATCATTCCCTCAGAGGCTGAGAGCTAGTGGCAGATTGTCGTTTAGTCCCCCCTCAGAGATTGCCCTTCACGAATGGCAGCTGTCTGGTCTAGATCATATGGTTCTTCCCTGGGGATATACAGGAATAATGACTGGTAGATGTAGGAAGCAAAGTTACTTTCCCCAGTTGGGAAAACTCTAAAGGAATCACCAGAGTTTCCTGGAGGACTGGCTCAAGTCTTTTGCATGACGATCTCAGAGCTCAACTTCCCCCTTTGTTCAATTTTATTTCTTTCACCTCCTCCACAGGAGCTGATTCCAAGAGCATTCCCCAATACATTTCATGAACCTCAGTCTCCATCTCAGAGTCTGATTTCCAGAAACAAAATCTGTGACCATTGTGTCCAGGAGGACAGTCTTGTCTCAGTTCTGAGAAAGCAGGTGCTATGATGAGATTTCAGAGATCAAGTACCCACTAGAGAGTGACAATGAGAAGCCATCACTGGTGTTACATTGAGCATGGGCAGTCCCTGGCACAAGACTGCAGGACAATTTTAAAACTTTCCAACAATGAAGAACTGGGATGACACTGGGAGAAAGGAAATGCACAAGCAGGAGCAATATAGCCAGGATTTGAGAAAAACTTGGAAATAGGAACTAAATGATAGTGTTCCTAGATGCAATAGATGCTTTGAAAAAAGATAATAAAATGCTGAAGACCAATTAAACAGCAATTAAAAGCTAAGGATGAAAGCCAGAGGGCCTTGTTGGTACCATATAAAGAGATTCATATTTCCTATAGCTGAAAAAGAGGAGCACAGTTTTCAGCACTTACTCCTAAGACCACAAGAGGCTACCAAGAGGACTGGGTATCCCAGATATGATAGGTTTGCCAAGCCAAGGTCAGGATCCTATTTGGGAAGGAATAGAATCCTGGAAAATTGTATTGGTTTGATGAACTAAAAAAATATTGACTTCTTAGATTTCCCTCAAATTATCATTGAGATTCCTTCAAATGATCTGTGCACACAGAAGTGTACTATTTATCCCACTTTCTGCTATCCCAGGGCCCTCAACCCCAATCGGTTGAGTGTCTGATTCCGGATTTCCGTTCAGGTTATGATCTCATGATTATGGGTTCAAGCCCCACATTGAGCTCTGCACTGACAGTACAGAGCCTTCTAGGTATTCTTTCCCCCCCCCTCTCTCTCTGCCCCTCCCCTTCTCACTCTCTCCTCTCTGTCTCTGTCTCTCTCTCAAAATATATAAACTTAAAAAAAAAAAGAAGTGCTACCCTGAACCCCACCCCTCTTACTTGAAGATTATGTAGAAGCCTTTGCCTTGCTGGACAGAACATCCACTCTTGCCTAATAGATGGATAAATAGAGTGAATACAGAACTCAACTCAGTCAATAAATGCTGTGATTATTAAGGGAGGAAATTAACTATATTTTTAAAGAGCTGCAAGACCTACTAACCATATACAGGCAGGAGTACCCAACAGTACATATGGAATGAGATTCTGAAGGTGTTGGATCAAGGGTTGCAGAATGCAGAGCTGAATTTTGGAGTATATGGGTGTATCTTTCTCAGGAGTCAGAGAAAGCAATGGCCCCTACCTAATTGGAAAAGAAATGCCAGCATTTTTGTGGGAGAAGGTAGATTAAGGATTCAAAAGCCTCAGAAAAGTGAATTTGTTGGAGTTATATGCCATGTAAATATTGAAAATTCACCAGATGAGTATTTTTCCTTAGGAAGACCATCTACTTACCAAAGCAATAAGGAATGTGCTGGTGAGCAGGGAACCAGCCCCAGTGAGATGCTCAGAGATTGTTACCCTCTTTTATCCTGTGTTATTATACAGTCTGAAGATACCTAGGCCATCTGGACACCCCACAGAGCATCACACTGATGAACTTATTTATGACATCATGCTAATCAGACTAGATAAGAAAGAAGTGACAAGTTCACTGGAGGACTTGGTAAAAAGGGATGCACTTCAAAGAATGAGAGATAAAGTCCATGAATATTCAGGAACTAGCTACATCAGTTAACGATTTAGGATCCAATGAGGCATGCGAGGACATCACCTCCAAAGGACAAACTATTGCATTTACAATGCTTATCATGAAGAAAGAAACATGATGCCTGGTAGACTTCTGACTTTTTGGAGGCAGCATCTTCCACCTTTGGGAGTACTGCCCTGTCCCACATATCAGGTCACATCAAAGGCATCCGGAAAAGATCCTGTAGCAGGACCAGGATCTGGGCAACCCTGTGACCTAGAGGAAACTGTGGCAGAAAAAGATGCTCAGTAGATTCTGGTAAGCACAAGGATTCCATGATGTATTATTCTGGGGTTCTGAGCAATATCATGTAATTTGTAGTAATGTGTCAATCTTAAAACAAAACAAAACAAAACAAATAAAAACAAACAAACACATAGCCCTTGACCTCCTGAACTGTGAAAGCAGCAGGGAAAGAGTCACCACCATGACAGTGGTCATGATCCTGTACGTTGGGAGGAAGTAGAGATAATGTGCTTGGGGATTGGGGGAAATATGATTTTCACCCTACTGATCCACATAGATGTCTCTTGATACAAATGTTAGTAATTACTCGACAAGCACAGTACTCACAGCCTGACAAGTGTCTCAAGCTCGAATGAATAAGGATATGGGTTACCCCACTAAGTCACATAGACAAGAACAAGGGAATCTAGAATGGATAATCATGAAGAAATGGCTTCCTTAAATGAAGGAAATGAATTGGAGTGACTCATGAGGAAAGCTGCCATGATGTTACATGGAACCCTCCAATTCCCCTATTCCCCTACTTAAGATTGAAACCCTCATTCGTCCACCTGCCAATGATTTTGGAGACTAAAATTTTGCAGGTTTGCATCTGCAAGATCCTGCCATGGGCTGAATAGAAACACCTTTCTTAACTTCACATCCTCCCCTCTGGGGATATGATGGAGGTTTGAAGGGCCAGCATTCTCTTACCCTAAACTGTAACAACTCTGCAGGGTCATCTCAGTGTCAAGATTCACCCATAAGATAAACTGAGTCCTTTATTATGATTTCATCATAATCCAGTTTCTCCCTGAAAATTATCTTCCTTTCACTTCTTCCACAGGTGTTGACTTGAGTGCACCTTCAAACATTTCTTACAGAGTCTCTTCCTGGGTGCCCTGATATTTGGCAATTCCCATCCACACACCACTCCTACCTTAAAACCCACTATCCTAATACTCCTCTCATTTGTTTACATACAGGTTAAATTTTCTGAAATTCCCATTTTCATCATTGCCTCCCCACAGCATGAAGTCTTGTTTTCTATTTGTGGTGCCGGTTCTGCCTTTTCAGTTGAGTAAACTTGCCCTTTGCAATCAATTCCAAAGTTACCATCCTTGTCTCCAACAGAAAGTGAGAACATGGTATGTATTTGCCTATTTCATTACTGTCAAACCTCTTGCACCTGACATGTTTGATGGATTCTAAATTGAGAAGCATCTGAATGGAGAAGACCTGAGTCTTGTAAATGTACTTGTCACTGCTGAGATGTCATCCTCAAAGACTGCATAAGCTGGGGATGCACAGAGGGCACACTGCTTGAGCAAGAGGAACATGAAGAGGGATTTTGGAATTTTGTTTTAGGCATCCATAAATAAATAATCCCGAAGTGGCCAGTGTGTTACACTGAAATCAGGGGAAATGAGGAAAAATATTGTCTGAAGTCCCCACCCAGAGTGTAATTCCCAGGGTTTTCCATGTAAAGTCTTGAAAAGATTAAACAAATTAACTATTTATTCTCTTCAGCAGAGTTTAATGTGTCACCCCGGGCAGGCCCACCAGTCACTGTGGCTGACATCCTTTCTCTTACAGTATTTAGTAAAATTAAACTGTCAGTCTTCATTTTTACTGATGGCTTCAGTATTGTACCCATTTCTGACTAAGAGGTTTTATTTTTATTTTTTTTTAATAATTTTAAAGAGTTTTGGTGGATTCAAAGCCCTTATTTTCATATTGACATCTTCAGATGAGACCCAGGATACTGGGTAGAAAGACATCAGGACAAATGAAGGTTGACAGCATAAAAGCAGAAGAAAGCATTTTCCCCCTTTGTTGACTTGACATTCTCTAATTTGGAAGCTTGGGAGAGATCCAGGCCCAGAAATGGCCTCGTAGTTGCTGGGATGGTTTGTAGGATAGGCCTGTCACCATGCCGGAGAAAATATCAAAAAGACCAGAAAAGAGGAAGACTCTTCCTACCAGAGAGGCTGGAGCAGGCAGACTAAGATCAGTCATTGAGGTGGTCACCTCCCCAACTACTCAGCCATGGGCGTCCCTGGAGGCAGTGTTGCATCGTCCGTTGTATTATTTCAGCAGCCTGAGTTACATCAGGACCTGACCCTGTACTCTAATCAACTTGACCCTCCAAACAGAGCAACACAGACGAGACGTACTTAAAACTGACATTGTAGGGGCCCCTGGGTTGCACAGTCCATTAAGTATGTGACTCCTGATTTCGGTCAGGTCATGACCTCACAGCTTTGTGAGTTCGAGCCCCTCATCAGGCTCTGCGCTGACAGTGTTGAGACTGCTTGGGATTCTCCCTCTCCCTCTCTCTCTCTGCCCCATCCCCGCTCATGTTTTCTCTCTCTCGAAATAAATAAACTTAAAACAAACAAATAAACAACAACTGACGTTGTACTCACTCACCTTCTCACCAAATCTGTTCAGCGTGACTTTGATTAAATCATCCAATAGGTAAGTTTGCTATTGAAGGCCTTCTGGTTCAATTTCTTTATCTTTTCTCACCTCCCACCTTCTCATTTACACAGACACCCAGTGTGTTCATGCTGCTTTCTCTCAGTCCCAGCCCAACCCATATCCAATTCTTGTGAAAGGCTGTGTTATTCCCTGACTCAAAACTGTATCCATTCACTCTCCCAATATCCAAATTTACATTCTCTGAGTATGTCAGAAACTGCTACAGCTATTAATCAGTTGCACCTTTACTGAAACCAGTTTATTTAGCTAAGTATTAGAAGAAACAAAACAAAATTAGAGATGTAGTGTGAAGTAAGAACAAAGTTGTGTAATTTGTGGAGTATTTATTTTTTAAAGGACAGAACTTACTACCCCAAACTGAGTTTCCTAAAGACACATCTGCATCTCGTTCATGTTTCTGTATCCCTCTGTATTCACCACAATGACTTGAGTAAGTGAAGGATTCAAATAAATGTTGAGTTCACTGCAATTAACTGAATTTAAAGTTATTAAGTGGCACCCTATGGAATACACTCCTTTTGTAGTTAAAATCATCAGCTTTTGGATCAGAAAGGCATAGACTGGTTTTTGGCTATCATGTACTTGAGGAGGCATGTTTTGTGAGCAAGTTATGAGGCACTGCTGGGTTTTAATTTCGTCATGTAGAAAAGGGACATAATAACATTACACAGAGCAGGTATAGGGATTACAGAAACTTGGAAGGTGACCTGCATAGTGACATTCACATAGGTAATGCATGTTGTTAGTAATAACAGTAATAGTAATACTGATGCAAATAAGTGGTTTCTCTTTCTCATGATTGTAGACTTAGGGTTAATTTAGTGCGCTAATTCTCAACCATTTCTTTGATCCTTTTGAGCTACAAGAAAATAAAGGTTTTAATACATAAACTCCAATTATTATTTTATTTCTGTGAGAAGTAAAAGAGAGTGAGACCTTACAGCTGAAGATGTTTAGAATAGAGCAGGAATTGGCAAACTTGTACTGGATAGGAGTAGATAGTAAATATTTTAGGTTTTGCAGGAAGAGTAAGGCCTCTGTTAATAACTATCCAACTATGTCATGGGCACATAAATGAATGGGCTTGACTGTGTGCTCCAATAAAACTTTATTTACACAAACAGGCAATGGACTGAAGGGAGTAAAACCAGAGGAAAATATTGAGATGGTGAATTTCACCCTTGAGTGATGCCTCATTTGAGTGTTTTCCATCCAGCATCCATGAGACACAACTGTATCCTTATAATAACCTCTATATACGTGTCTAAACAACAATCAGAAAGCTAACACATACATACATACATACACACACACACACACACACACTCACGCACGCACACACACATAGAAGAGACACTTGGCTAGATTTGGCCCCCAGACTATAGTTTGTAGAGAATATCTGAGGTCACGGTAGAGTAGATAAATGCGTCGATTCACTATTATTTCCATCAAGAACTGACAGGTGGAGCTCTAAAGAAGGCCATTCTTTCCCTGCACAGAGATAACCTAGTTATATCAGGTAAAATATGCTCTGCACGGAGGCTAATAAGACATACATTGCAAGACCATCCTGGTGGTTAAGGTAAATAAATTCAATAACTAACTTCAGCAACTCATCAATCTTGTGTTTTCAGTGTGTATTTCTTTGTTGGGAAAATAGCTGGTTAGGAAATCAGTTACCGTGCCAAACTTCCAACTTAATCACATTTTAGAGACTAGAAGGGTCTTACTTTTTTCTTTTCTTTTTTAATGGTTATTTACACTGGATTTTGTTATACGGGCAAATGAGAGAAAAGCCAGGGAAGGAGATGATAAGTCTTTGTTGATATGAGTTGTTCCACAGCCAGAGTGTCTTCTTTCATTGGGTTATTTACAGAATAGGTGCACAGCAGGCTTAATTACAACATACAATTAGCCACTGGGAAAAACTCACCCCATTATGATAGATGAGAGGAAAACCTGAACTCCAACCATTGGTGGCACTGAGGAGAGACCTGGGAGACCTCCAGCTATGCTACCAAACTCTCTCATGTTCTTTTCCTCCAGCTTTTCAATCTCAGTTAAAAAAAAAAAAGCTTCAAAACAATCCAATAGCTCTCACTTCCAACCAGATTTCATCCCCTTTATATTAAAAATAGAAAACCACTGGCGCCTGAGTGGCTCAGGTGGTTAAACACCCAACTCCTGATTTCGACTCAGATCACATCTCACAGTTCATGGGATTGAGCCCTGTGTTGGGCTCTGTGCTGACACAGTGGGACCTGCTTGGGATTCTCCTTCTCCTTCTCTCTCTGCCACTCCCCCACTTGTGCTCACTCTCTCTCCTCTCAAAATAAATAAACTTCAAAAAAATCTTTAATTAAAAAAAACGAAAATCAATGAGAATGAGACCATCAGCCCTGGGTAAGATTGCATAATATCTAATCAATCTCTGAGAAGTAATAAAAGAACCAAGTTTTGAGCAAATTGCTTTTCAAAGGTTGCTTACACATAAACATATGTTAGTTCAATTTGAGCCTGATGATGATAATATATTGAACATGAATATAAACAACCCGGCCCTCCTTACCCTAGCCCTAATAGTTTGTATATGACCAGATGACAGTACATGGGTTGGCTGTCTGCTCTTAAAAATTTAAGAATGTAGATGTGAACATAAATCGCCAAATGAGCCCAAATTGCAGAAGCCAGCTTATCTTAACTTCCAGAAAATCATAAAGCACATTAAACTTGAATGAACATAACGAGACCTGAAACTCAGCTTGAATTGATGCATTTTCATTTGCATTGCATTTGATTATTCTTGTTATGTTATTACTATGTTCATAACTATTGCGATTTGTCAGTACAGAGCAATTTCTTCCCCAAAGTAATGTGGCTTAAAATCAAGAATGCCAATGATGGTTTGTTCTGAGCACCCATTTTAGAGGCAATTGGTCAGGCAGTATTTTATTTAGGAAGCCCAGAGTTTTATTTGGCCAGAGTTTGAATACTTATAATTGGGGGAAAATATCTTGTAGAAAAAGCATGAATTTGAACCTAACTTTTGTCTTTAAATAGTTTCATGACCTTGGGTGTTGCAAACTGCATAATGCCCCCATTATTTGTGTTGAAAATGCCTCCCTTCCTTCCCCAAGGTCTTCTTGGAGAATTCCTCCTCTTTATTCAAGTTTCACCTCTAGTATACATTCCCGCTGATTTTCCCATGAAGAACTGATCATTGACAATCCTTGAATAATAACAATGACATAACCTTTAATATTTTCATGCTTGCACAATGGTATGGTATTAGTAGGGATCCTATACCATTTTGTATTTTCTGTTTTTCTATCCCTTTTCTGCCCTGAACTATTAATTTCTTGACATGAGGAAAGGTTCTTTGCTCAACTTTATGTCTGCAGCATTCATGCCAATGATGACACAGAGTAGACTTTTAATAAATATCAATTACATATGTTTTTACCTCTGTAAAGTGGAGATAATGGTATTTGTGTTTTCCATCTTATAGAGTTGTTACAAGAATCAAATAAAACAATGTGTATGAAAATTCTGTGTCAAACAAAATGTACTCTACACATATCAGAAGTTATGATGATCTCTCAACTAGGAAAATATGATCTATATGAGAAATCACAAAGATTTGCATCAATACCACTGGCATTTGGGGGTGGTGAGAATCCAGGCTATTCCTTTACCTGTTCAACAAGAATATAAAAAAATTAACTTATCCTTACCAAATGTATAAAACTTAAAAAAATCAGTAAAATTCCTGACATATTGACTTCTGTTTTTCAAATTTATACAAAGTTACTTCTTTGAATTTACAGCAAATCTCTGTTTTCATGTGAATCAATGTATCTTTACAAAGGTATTTAAGGGCACAGAAATTGCCCTGGAAGCTGAACCATGTTTAACCTTTAAATTCCAACGTTTTCTGCATTACCATCAAACCACCTGAAAGTTGGTAAGCTCAGAGCCAGATGATCTCCAAGGCCTCAAATTGAAGCTGATGATTCTTCCCACCATTGCCCCTCCCCAACCCCCACAAACAGATTGGCAATTAGATCTCTTCTATCTATGACATATTCTAGTCATAGACATGACTAGAATATAATTGTTCTTTGATTAGTAACTTATGGGCCAGCAACCTTAAATGTATTTCTTCAATATATCTTCAAATTCCTAAGTTACTTTATTTATTGATGAAATTCATGACATTTTGGTCATCCAGCATCTCCAAAATATGATGAGTTAGGTTGACATCAGTCATTGAAAATATTCTTCTGTTTAAAAAAAAAATCATGCCATGGTTATTTCTTAGCGTTTATGACAGGCCACTTACTTGTTAATAATCAGCTGTTGAAAAACTTCATTTAAACTTTGTATTCATTACTTTCAGGTTTTTATTTCTCTTAGTAATTCAATTTATAATGGCAAGATTTGCTTCAGCAGTGGTAAACAACTATGGTTTCTATTGAAGAATACCAGAGTTTCTGGGGATTAATACATGATAACAAGTACCAAGATAATGGAGGAAATTAATACATTCTACTTCTGAAGTTGCTGGAAATACTTTGTCAACTTTCCTCCTCTACCCTCTAGCACTCATTAATGCCTTCCCAGCGCCAAAAAAATTTTTTCTCTAAGTTCCAGCCCTTGGAAGAACCCTTCTGTAATGAGAACAAAGAAATTACAGAGGCCTTAAATCAGAATGCTATCTTAAATGCTATCTTAAATCAGAATTCTGTCTCAATCTCTTAGGACAGGAAGGGAGGAGCCCCCCTCCCAGGTGGGTGGATTTACTTGAAAATTATTGAAAGTAAGAACACAATCCTCAGTTTGAAGGACCATCTCAAGGACACATCTCTTACTCATCATAGATGACAACTGCATGCCACAGGAAATAATTTTTCAGTTCCAGAGCACCAAATCATCAGTATGTTGTCTTTTGAGAGAAACAATTTCACATGAGAAATGGGAATTAATTTCAAGGGAAAAATTATTGTTATTCTTGCATTTACATTTGACAGTATATACCATAATTACCATATTGAAATAGATTCCCAAATCCCACTTGTTTGTCATGCAATAGTGTCTTAGTCCTTTCAGTCTGCCATAAAAAAAATATCATAGACTGACCAGGGCTTATAAACAATAGAAATTCATTTCTCACAATTCTGAAGGTTGGGAAATCCAAGGTCAAGATACCTACAAGTTTGGTATCCAATGAAGACTTGATTTCTGATTTAGAGACACCTCTTTTTGTTGTGTCCTCACGTGGCAGAAGGGGCAAGGGAGTTTCCTGTGGTTTCTTTTATAAGGCCACTAATCCCATTCAGAGGAGCTCCACATTCATGACCTAATGATCTCCAAAGGCCCCATTTCCACATGCCATTGCAGTGGAATTAGGATTCAACATAAAATTTTGGTGCAACCCAAACATTCAATCTGTAGGAAATAGCAACCTGTATTTATGAGTCATGGCTAACCCAGTACTTCTAACTACATGGATAGAATCTCCTTTACTGAATGGAATGACTTCTTGGAGTAGACATAATACATTTTTCCTTGAGCTGACTAAAAATAAGTAAAAGAATGAGACAGGCATCGACTATCCTGGGACTTTAATAAATCTAGAACACTATGCTTGAAATTAGACTGAGGGAGGGTGATAATGGCTTGGTTATATTTGAAAATAGAAATATTAATTTTATTTCTGGATTTGAATCAGAAATTAATTCTCTTAATGCTAAAAAATACAAAGGTGATCATCAAAATGGGAGTTGTTTGTTTCCAATTGTAGGCAGGGATTCTATTTAAAATGAGTACAGCTGTAACTGTATGGTCAACCAATCTTCAACAAAGCAGGAAAGAATATCTGATGAAAAAAAATAGTCTCTTCAAAAAATGGTGTTGGGAAAACTGAACAGCTACATGCAAAAGAATGAAACTGAACCACACACACACACACACACACACACACACAAGTATATTACTCAAACATAAAAAAGAATGAAATCTTGCTATTTGCAATGACGTGGATGGAGCTAGAGTGTAATAAGTCAGTCAGAGAAAGACACATACCATATTATTTAACTCATCTGTGGAATTTAAGAAACAAAACAGATGAACACGGACATAAAAAAAAAAGGCAAAGTATAAAACAGACTGTTAACTATAGAGAACAAACTGAAGGTTTGCTAGAGGGGAAATGGGTGGGGGATGGGCGACATGGGTGATGTTTAATAAGGGCACTTGTGATGAGCACTGGGTATTGTATGCAACTGATAAATCTATTGTATGCAACTTCTGAAAACTAATACTACATATATGTTAACTAACTGAAATTTAAACAAAAACTTTAAAAATTAAAAAAATACATAATAAAATAAGTATAGCTACATATATACTGACACACATACACAGTATATGTAAATGTATGTATATATACCTGTGTATATTGAAGGACCTCTTAATTACATGTTACCAGTGAACAAAAAACTTACCGAAAGAATCAATGTTCACTATTGCTTGATAAACGTGGGGATGTTGACTGAGTAGCAAGGGTATGTAGAGAAGAGCAAGAGAAGACATTAATGAAAAATTCACTTGTTTTTGAAGAAAACAGCCTGTCAGGGTACTGCATGTCTTTTTTTCCTCCAGATGTCTCCCCCTTTTGTCAGCCTTTTTTGAGGTATAATTGACAAATAAAAATTGTCAGGATCATACATCATAATAATACAAATATGTAAATATGTTGAACTTGTTTACACCCCAACCAATAATGGCTGAGGGTACCTCTTTTTCTGTATCTTGACAATAACAACTACTAACAAATTTTTAAATCTTTATCAATTTGATAGGTGAAAATGGTATCATTTTTACTTCTTGTTTACTGGTAGGTGACATATGTTCCTATATTTCTGTCCATTTGTATTTTCTCTTTTGTAACTTGCCTAGTCAGACAAATTGATTTTTTATCTGTTTATAAATATTTTTTACATTTATTAAGTTTATTAACTCCTTTTCTACAACATATTACCCATGGAATTTTATTTAATGTTTATTTATTTTTAAAGGAGAGAGAGAGACAGAATGTGAGCAGGGGAGAGGCAAAGAGAGAGGGAGACACAGAAACCGGGGCAGGATCCTGGCTCTGAGCTGTCAGCACAGAGCCGGATGCGGGGCTCCAACTCACGAACCGCGAGATCATGACCTGAGCCCAAGTCAGACACTCAGCTGACTGAGCCACCCAGGCACCCCAATTCCGATTAATTTTAAATGGTGTTTGAACGATCTTCATCCCTTCCTTCCTTCCTTCCTTCCTTCCTTCCTTCCTTCCTTCAGCAGTCTCCATGCCCACCATGGAGCCTGACAGGGGGCTCAATTCCATGACCCTGAGATTATGGCCTGAGCTGAAATCAAGAGTTGGATAGTCAACTGACTAAGCCACCTAGGTGCTCCTATAAATACACGATGATGCAGTTTTCTATTATTAATGGACATTTGAGTAGTTTTCTTTGGTTAGTTTTAAATGGTGTTTGAATGAACATCTTATATCTCTAGTTAAAATATATATTATATGGGATGCAGAGCAATTAAGGACTTTATTAAACTGTACTTTGGTGGGGGGGGGAGCAAATAAAGAGCTATCAAAACATTGTACAACATTAAATAGGCAAAGGAAGATTTCAGTCAAAACCTCCTGAAACAAAGGAAGGGAAAACAGAAAGCAAGAGGGTTTTTAACTTCTGAGGCGTAGAAAGTTCTGGAGAATACTATGGGAGAGGTTAGTCTGTGGCTCTTGTTATTCTGTCTCTGGCTATTATTACTTCTTATATAACTGGGAGATAGGCTCCTGTCTATCTTTCCTATGATTACATTTCAAAGGATGGTTCCCAAGTCATTGAGAAAGGCATTCTTGGCTTATAAAACCAGCAAGGGACTGGGAAAAGATTTACATCTCAAAGGGTATAGAAAGAATTTACAATTGCAAGTTTTCTCAAGTAAATGCACTAAACAAATAGAGGGCAGCGGTTATAGTCTTGAAGAAGTCTGAAGTTTGGTTCATCTGAGGGGAATGGACATTAATGTCATCTTGGTCACAGGAAACAGGTCAAAATATTACCTAGCACCATTGCTGTTTGATGTCGTTTTCATTGTCTTTATTCTATTGTGCAGGTTACCAGTTGTCTATTATATGTAATGCATATCTTAGTTTATTGATTATTAAAATCTATTGATATTTCAAATGTTACCAGGTAAAGCCAGTGGTGCCAAGCAAAACCATGCTTCTCTGAGTAACATCACTCAAAAGCAAGAAGGAAAAGTAAGATCCATAGAAAAAAAAGATGTAAAGTGTAAGTTTATGGATCACCCTAATTTCAGCTCAGAGAAGGGAAGCAAATCATTAGCCCTCACATCTCCCCAGTGCTTTTGATTACAAACAAGAATATGTGCCGTTCTCAAGGCCTGGGATCATTGTAATGTACAGTATGGGGGATAAAGAGAAACACACAAAGCTGACACTTGCTCAAGATTCAGGTTATATCCAATGCTGTGTTACTACTGCAGAGACCTTCAATTCAAGGAATGGCATCAGTAATGTAGGTGGGTTACTTTCCCTAAGTCTCACTTTTCTTGAGAATCCCACATACATCTCACGTAATTGTTTATACCCACATGATGCCGAACATTTTCTTACTCTTAGATTACTGTTTTTTTAATTGAAATTTATTTTGAAAAATTTCATGGTATTTTAAAAATTTCAGATTACTTACTAATTGCATTCTGAAGCCCTGTTTTGGAGAATGTATCTAAGCATTAGAAATATAACACATAAATAAGCTCTTATGAACTTTTCTTTCCTATGAACCCACAGGTGTGTTTACATCTATACCAGCAGACTATAACTATGTTATATACTAACACCCTTTCTTAGCAGTGGTAACAAACCTTCTTCGGAGAAAAAAACACTTGGAAAAACTGGTTGAAAATAATTTAAAAGACAGGTTTCTTTATTTAAGCATTTCTTGGAGATGTAAGTCAATTGAGATAATCCAGGAAGGGGAAGTTACAGTTGAAAGAACTTCCAACCGTTTTAGCTGAGTAATATTTTGTGTGTGTATATAATTCTGTGTGTGTGTGTGTGTGTATGTGTGTGTGTGTAAAACCTATTTAACATATCATGGAACTAATGCTATTGTATTTTGATGTTTATTTGAAAGAGAGAGAGAGAGAGAGCGCACGGGAGGGTGAGGAGGGGCAGAGATTGGAAGACACAGAATCTTAAGCAGGCTCCAGGCTCTGAGCTGTTGGCACAGAACCCAACACAGGGCTCAAACTCATGAACTGAGAGATCATGACCTGAGCCAAAGCGGGACGCTTAACTGACAGAGCCACCTAGGCACGCCGGATGCTATTTTAATACACATTCATTAGAGTCCCCTAATTTGAATTCCTTCAAAGACCAGGCAAATAATGCAAATGAGTAAAGGAGACAAGGTAAAGAACTTGACAAATAAGAAAGTTTATATTCATAAAAAAATGGTCAGCTACTGCTCTGCTCCAGCTGATTGCTACTGTGAAGTTTAGGTATCACATATTCAGATCTTTTCATTTTCCAAGAGAAGACAATAATCCGGGTATTTATGTGAGCTGGTCTTATTTTTAGATATTGGCAAATAATTAGAAAGTTTTAAAAATACTGTATAGGCCAAACAAGACAATCTGCTGACCAGATTCAACCCACATATTGACTATTATAGCCTCTGAATAACGTGCATCTGCTACTCTGATCTTTTTTGCATGCCACAGTGTTGTAATGATAGGGTGCCATACATTTTCTTACTGTATTTTTGTGTGCATACACAAAACAGTATTACTTTAGTGAGCGGTGCTTACCAAGCACTGTGCTGGGCATCCGATCTGTAATATTTCATGTAATCTTACTTTAGGAAGGTATACATGGTTCCAATTTTAAGACCACAAAATGGAGGCCTTAAAATAAGGTAAGCAGCTCGTACAAGTTCAAAAATTAGTAGTGGAAGAGGCAGGATTGAAGTTGTGCTTTACAGTAAGTCTGGATGCTTTATCACTAATGCTGTGTGTTGTGTAAATCTTCTCTTCTGTAAACCGGAAAATACTTTCTTTACTTATGTCCAATTAATGTCTCTTTTGTTTCTGAGGTTGAGTGTAACTTGTTGAGGACAGGAACCATGCCTCATAGATTTTGTATCCCATATCTTAAAATTTTCTTTCATATAGAAGATTTTTAGCAAATGTTGATTCAAAGAATTGGTGTTTGGGTATAGGCTCATTTATTTGTTTTTCCTTACTGCATTAAAGGATACGTAGAGATAAGCATAGTGTTGGATCTCAAGAAATCAAATATGAAAGTAGTATAGAGTGGTGGACAATGTACTAGTTTTCTAGTCAGTAACATTACATTTGAAATGTAGCTTGAAATATAATACCCAGGCACCGTGCACCTTCGTCTTCTCATTTCTAAATTGAAAACATTGGTTTATGGGCACCTGGGTGGCTCAGTTTGTTGAACGTCCGACTTTGGCTCTGGTCATGACCTCGCAGCTCATGAGTTCACGCCCTGTGTTGGGCTCTGTGCTGACAGCTCAGAGCCTGGAGCCTGCTTTGGATCTTGTGTCTCCCTCTCTCTCTTCTAACCCACTCGCATTCTGTCTCTCTCAAAAATAAATAAACATTTAAAAATTTTTTAAAAAGAAAACATTGGTTTAAAAACGCTTAGTGTCAATGACTCTATTTATTATTATAATAATTATTATTATTATTACTTGGAAGCCAAGCTTGCATATTAACTTTGGCCCAAGTTCCCATGCCATTGTATCACTTAGGACACTTTCTGTGGCAAATTTTAGGAAATCCAACCCAAGCTATCTTAAGCCAAAAAGTAATGTGGTGACTCCCAGAATTGTAAAGTCCAGAGATAGAGATGGTTTCAGGTGTGGCTTGAACAATGTCACCA
Source organism: Leopardus geoffroyi (assembly GCF_018350155.1). Classification (NCBI taxonomy): domain Eukaryota; kingdom Metazoa; phylum Chordata; class Mammalia; order Carnivora; family Felidae; genus Leopardus; species Leopardus geoffroyi. The sequence goes on from NC_059334.1 coordinate 65,680,418, forward strand.
AGATCCCTTTCTTTCTCAACACAGTGTTATTCTCCTTTGTGTTTTGGCTTTACTCTCAGATGACACTTGTTTCATGGTTACAAGTTAGCTACAGAAGCTCTACATTTGTATCATTTTGTCACGAGGTCTAAGTGAAAAGATAAAACTTTCTCTTCCCTAGGCCATGACAGTTGTGTAGGGCCATGATCTCCCTGGCCTTTTTTTTAGGTTGAATGCCTACCTGTGAACCAATCACTCTGGACAGTGAGATTATATCAGCTGATAATCTTATACCAGAAACTATAAGATCTGCATAGACCCACATTCAAATCTCTTAGGAGATTTAAATACTTAGGTATGTTTATTACCCTAGAGAAATTAGGTCAGAGTATCTGGGAGTGAGACCAGGCATTAATTTTTTGAATGCACCCTAGTAATTCTATTATAAATCCTGGTGGGAAAATTCCAGTCTAGACAATTTAGGACCTAACCCTGGAGGTCTGACTAATGTCAACTCATTTCAAAACTTGTGAGCTAAGCATTGGTAAAAGGTGATTCCCCAAAGAAACTTTAAGCAACGCTTTATCAGAAACTATTTGATGGGTGCTGGGCTTAAAAAAATAGTGGCCTTCACTATTTTGAACCAAACAAAATTGGACTCCTTTATTCCACAATGCCTCCTTATTTTTTCCAATTTGGGCATCAACAAAAAGATAAGACTCCTATGAGCTCCCATAGCCATGTAGTCTGGCATATTTAACAACTTGAAGGTTGGGAGTGAAAATCTGAGAACTCTGGATAGTCACATCTCTCTTTCAAGAAGTTATAATGTCGACACTAGCCACCAATGGGCCTTTATCTGAGAATGCTCCTTAAAACATCACTCTCTCCCACAGATTTATGTATTTGTGACTTTCAACCATAGTATTCACATCATTCCCATGTTCTCATGAGGTTTATTTCTTCTTGCAAGTAATTGACATGTGCTCCTGAAGAAAAATGCATCCCTGGTTCATGAAAATGTAAATTAGGATCTTAATTCCCAGCTTCACAGGCTGAGCATACTCTCCGGCAGTAAAGCATGGCAGAACAATATAAAACTAATAGAAAAAACAATATGAGCCTTGAAATAATACCCAGACACCTGAATGCTTCTTTCAGGAAATAGGGACTCTAAATGAGCCCCATGCTTAAGGGTCTTAGAAATTCCAAATGCCCCAGTTGTGAGGAACTATTTTGTCATTCTTTCAATGCTGTGGCAGATTTCTCATATGAAAAATAATGCCCTTCACAGACTGAAAAATTCTAAGTTTTGTACCTAAAGTTATACCTGGGTCTGGCTTTCTCGGCGACTTTACCTCTAGCTTCCGTAAAATTCTTGAAACAGGGGTCCATCTATTTCACAATAACCTTTACAGAGGTCTTTAAACATATAACAATTAATGATAGAAAAAGAAAATAAACTAAACCTCGTGTTATGGTAGACATTGTATCAGGGCTCTGTAGTTAGTAATTTCTCTATAACCATACCAGGTAAATAGCATTCAAACCTGCTTCCAAAGATAAAGAAACTGAGATAAAAAGAAAGTAAGTAATTGGTTTCAATTTTACACAGCTAGTAAGCTGTAAAGTTAGGCTTAGAACTTGAGATTTCTTTATTATACCAAGCCTTAAGTATTTACCTTCCCAGAAATCCAGTACAGTTTCCACAAAGATACTCAGTGTCTGAGGTTTAGAACATTTTGAGAGTAGGGTCTTGTTCATTGTGGAGTGCCCTGAACTTAGTCCACTACTAAACACAGACTAGGTGCACATTAAACAATGGCTGAATGAAAGAGATAGGCAGGTGGATGGTGAGGATATTTTTGCTGTGGAAGGATATTTCAGTCTTCTACTATCTTAACTCATACTCAAATCTGACAACTTGTTGATCAACTCTCTGTTATTATCAAGGAGTTAGAAATATCCATGTTCCTTCTGGTAGGTTAGGGGTACCAGATCATCTCCTTTTACTTGCTCTCAGGCTAACAGGGTAACAAAGAACATGTGTAACTACTTGCTCCTTTCCTGTTTTTACCTGCTGACCTTGCTTTGGCCCTATTGCTAAATCAGTGCTTGTAGAAAAATGTATGGCTTTAGATGCTTATATTACAAAATAAGAAAAATATAAAAATCTGTAATTGAGACTATGTCCTGTGAAGATAAAAAATAAAATAAACTCACAGGAAGTAGTAAAAGAAAATAATGGAAATGAAAATTCAATAAAATTTATATTTGGTTTTTTGAAAAGAATAATATTAGTAATCCCATACTAGACTAATGAAGTAAACAAAGAACACAAAAAATTACCAATTTCAAAATTAAAAGTGGGAAAAAAATGAAAAGTGGGATATTACTACAGATCCTATAGTCACTTTTAGGGTAAGTGGAATTGTTTCACTACTGGAATGGTTGTGTGAAATCTGTAGACACATTCCACCAAAACTGTAACCTGTGAATCGTGATATATATTAGCTCCCAGCTTCTCCCTGGAGAAGGAAGGAGTTGGACCCTGCTTCCCATGCCCCAACATTTCTGTAGGCTGGTCAAAGGTTTGGCTTCCATCCTGCCTATCTCAGAGCATTAACATGACCAGTATACTCTAGCTTTCTAGCTTCCTGGTGGCCAGTGAAAACAAAGATGATACTGTGATTTAGCATTATTGGAATTGTTATAGTTTCTTTCTGCTTTGTGAAAAGCCAACAGGTGAAAAATCCTAGACCTCAACTAATCTCTGGGGAGGGAAAGAGTTGGACATTTCAAATTAGATGAGCACAAATCAACACAGATTTATTATTATCAAATTGTAAAAAATCAGAGACAATTTTGAAGCAGATTGAGAAGAGAATTGTCCCATCTGAGGGAATCCTCAGATTATCAGTGAATTTTTTAGCAACAACCCTTGCAGTCTAGAAGTGAATGGAGTGATATATTCAAAGTGCTGAAAGAAAAACAAAAGCTTGTTCAAGAATACCCAGCAAAACTGTTTTCAAAAATGAAGTGGAGATAAAGATTCTTCCAAACAAATAAAAGCAGGAGTTCATCACTAAACCTGATTTGAAAGGAATGTTAAAGAAATTTCTTCAAATTGAAATGAAAGGATGCTTAAACATCATAGCATAGTAACATGATAGCATAAAGAATGTAAAACTTGTTGGTAAAGTTAAATATATAGATAAGTGAATGCTGGTCTGGTATAACAGTGGTAGGTAAATCACCTTTAATTGTAGCATAAAAGTTAAAACACAAAATTAGTAAAATAAATATAAAGAATTTTTTAAACAAATGCACAGTATAAATAGATGCAAATTGTGACATCAATAATACCAAGTGCATAAATTCTGTTATCAATAATAAAGTGTGGAGAAATAAAAGTACAGAGTTTTTGAATGAGCTTGAAATAAGTTATCAGCTTAAAATAGACTTATAAGATGTTTTATGTAAGCCTATGGTAACCACAAGGAATACACTTATATTCTATATTCTATAGCCTATAGAATATACACTTTGTACATTATAGAAGTTATACAAAGGAAAAAGAGGAAGAAATCAAAGCATATCAATACAAAACACGAAACACAAAGGAAGATGGGAAGGAAGGAAAAGAGGGACAAAAGAACTACAAACCAAACAGAAAACAATTAATAAAAGGATATACAGTAAATACTTCCCTACCAATAATTACTTTACATATAAGTGGATTAACCTCCCCAAAAGACATAGGGCAGTCCAATGGATAATAAAACAAGATCTGACTATATGCTGACAACAAATGACTCTCTTCAGATTTAATGACACATATATGTTGAAAATAAAGAGATGGAGAAAACATTTCCTATAAGTAGTAACCAAAAGAGATCAAGATGGCTATATTTATACCAGACAAAGTAAATATTAAGTCAAATACTGTTATAAGAAAAAAAAGGGCATCACATAATGATAGTGGGGTCAATCTACCAGGAGGATATAACAATTGTAACTATATACACACCCAATATCAGGGTTCTTAAATATACAAATCAAATGTTGACAGAACTGAAGAGAGAAATAGTCCAAAATACACTAATAGTCAGAGACTTAATTACATCACTTTTAATAACTAATTAAATAACAAGACAGAAAATCAATAAAGACACAGAAGACTTCAATAACACTATAGAGAAATAGACTTTACAAACATATACAGAATATGCAACCCAAACACAGTAGAATAAACCACTCTTAAGTGCACACAGATCATTCTCCATGGTAGACCATATGTTGTCATAGAACAAGTATTAACAAATATGAAAAGATTGAAATCATACCTAGTGTTTTTTCTGGACACAGTGGAAAGAATCTAGATACCAATAGCAGAAGTAAAACTGGAAAAAACCACAAATATGTGTACATTAACACACTTTTGAACAACTGATAGATCAAAGGAAAAATTAAAAAGGAAATTAGAAAAATCTTAATTTTTTTTTCATGTTTATTTTTGACAGAGAGAGAGAGAGACAGAGAGTGTGAGCAGGGGAGGGGCAGAGAGAGAAGGAGACACAGAATTGGAAGCAGGCTCCAAGCTTTGAGCTGTCAGCACAGAGCCCAACGCAGGGCTTAAACCCATGAGTCTTCGAGCTGTGAGATCATGACCTGAGCTGAAGTCGGCTGCCTAACAAACTGAGCCACCCAGGCACCTCAGAAATTAGAAAATATCTTAAAACAAATTAAAATGAACACATACACATCTTAACATATATGGAATAAAACAAAAACAGTACTAAGAGAGAAGTTTGAATGATAAATGCTTAAAAGAAAGATATAAAAATACTCATAATTTTAAACCTCAAGGAATAAGAAAAAGAAGAACAAACTAAGCCCAGCATTAGCAGAATGAAATAGTAAGGATTATATCAGAAATAAATAGAGAATAGAAAATTAGAAAAAAAATTCAATGAAAATAAGTTTTTTGAAGATGAAATTGACTATTAGAAAAAAAACTATAAAAAAGTGAGAGAATCCAAATTAAAGAAAAAAAATGGGAAGAGATGACACTACAATGATACCACAGAAATATTGATAAGAGATTATGAACAATTAATTATATACCAATTAACTGGATAACTAAAAAAGTTTAATAAATTCCTAGAAACATGCAGACATATAACTGGTAAGGAGATTGAAACAATAATCAAAACCTCCCAACAAAGTAAAGCCCAGTACCAGATGGTTTCACTGGCTTCACTGGCAAATTCTACTGTACAATTAAAGTAGATTAAAGACAATCCTTCTGACAGTCTTCCAAAAAATTTAAAAGCAGGGGAACACTACAAAACTCGTTTTATGAGGCAAGCATTACCCCAAGTCCAAAGCCAAAGACACTACAAGAAAAGGAAATGATGGGCCCACATCCCAGCTGAATATAGATGCAAAATCCTCAACAAAATATTAGAAAACCAAATTCAACAGCATATTAAAAGATCACACACCATGACCATTTGGGATTTATCCCTGGGATACAAGGAGGATCAACAAATGAAAAAAAAAAAAACAATCCATGTGATACACCACATTAAAAGAATAAGGATACAAAAAAAAAAAAAAGATTATTTCAGTAAATGCAGAAAAAGCATTTGACAAAATCCAACATCCTTTAATCATAAACACAACAAACCAGGAATAGTGGGAAATGACTTTAACACAATAAAGCCTGAATAAGAAAAGACCACAACTGGCATGATTCTCAAAGAGTGAAAAACAAAGTTTTTCCACGAAGATCTAGAATAAGACAACGTTCACTCTTGTCACTTCTCTACAACATAACACTGTAACTCTTAGCTAGAATGACTAGCCAAGAAAGAAAAGTAAAAGACATTCAAATCTGAATAGAAGAAGTAAAAATGTCCTTGTCTGTAGATGATTTGATCTTATATAGAAAAACCCTACAGGTTCCACTAAAAAAATGTTAGAACTAATAGATCAATACAGTAAAGTTTCAGGATATAGAATCAAAATATCAAAACCACTTGTGTTTCTTTACACTGATAATGAAATATCTGAAAAGGAAATTAGGAAAACCATCCAACTTACAACAGCATCAAAAACGATCAAATACTTAGGTGTAAATCTAACTAACTTTCTAAATCAGGAAGTGAAATACTTGTATACTGAAAGCTCAAAACATTGATGAAAAAAATTAAATAAGATACAAAAAAGGAAAGAAATCCTACGTTCATGTATTAGAAGACATCATATCATTAAAATGTCTATACTACTCAAAACTACTGATTCATTACAATCCCTATCACAATCCCAATGATATTTTTATAAGAGTAGAAAAATAATTCTAAAATTCATATAACAAAAAATACCTCTAAAAGTCAAAACAATTTTGACAAAAAAACAAAGATGGAGGTATTACACATCCTGATTTCAAAATATATTGCAAACCTGCAATAATTAAAACAGTATGGTACTGGCATAAAGACAGACATACAAACTAATAGAACAGAGTAGAGAGCCCAAAAATAACCTCACACAATGTGGTCAACTTATCTTTCACAAAAATGTCAAGAAAACATAATGGGGATAGGTGAGCCTCAAATAAATGGTGTTAGGAAAACTGGGTATCTACCTCCAAAAAAAACGAAATTGGACACTTATCTTACATCATAAATAAAAATTAATTCAACATTCACTAAAGACTCACACATAATAGTTAGACTATAAAACTCCTGGAAGAAAATTTAGGAGGAAGCTTCATGACATTGGTCTTGCCAATGATTTCATGAATGTTTCATGATGTCACCCAAACTACAAGGAATGAAAGCAGGAATAGACAAATAGTTTTGCACCAAACTAAAAAGCTTCTGCTCAGGAAAAGAAACAACCAATAAAGTGAAAAGAACATCTATAGAATGGGCAAAGATATTTTCAAACAATGTACCTGATAAAAGGTTAATTTCTAAAAAATATAAATAACTCCTACAACTCAATTGAAAAACAATAAAAAATTAATAACATAATTAAAAGTGGCCTAAGACTTGAGTAAACATTTCTCTAAAGAAGACATCCTAGGGTCACCTGAGTGGCTCAGCTGGTTAAGCATTTGACTCTTGATTTTGCTCAGGTCATGATCTCACGGTTCTTGAGATTGGGCCCCACATTGGGCTAGTGCTTGACAGCTCAGGATTTAAACAGAATGGAATGAAATTAGAAACAATTAACAAAGAAGTTTCAAAATTTGTGGATATTAAACACCATATTAAATAATGAATGAGACAGAAGTAAAATTATAAGGAAATTAGAAAATACTGAGCCAACCTAACTATAATATACAACATACCAAAACTTAGGGAATGCAGTAAAAGCAATACTTAAGTAGAAAATCGTAGCTATAAACACTCTCATTAAAAAAGCAGAAATAACTGAAATTAATAACCTACATGTATACACCTAAGAAAGAAAAATAAAGCAAACAGAAGTCAGAAAATAGTAAACTAGAAATTCATGAAAATCATGAAATCATGAAATCAACTAGAAATTTATGAAAAAGAAAAAATGTTAAGCAATTGGTTCTTTGAACTGTTTGAATAAATTTACAGACCTTTGTACAGACTGACAAAAAAAGAAAATGAGAAGATTTCTATTACTAAAATCAGGAATGAAATAGGAAATGTTTCTACTGACTTATACAAATTAAGAGATACAAATAAAAGAATACAGTGAAAAACTATATACCAACAAATTAGATAATTTTAAAAAATTAAGTTTATTTTCAAGAGAGAGAGAACAAGCAGGGGAGGAGCATGGAGAGAGAGAGAATCCCAAGCAGACTCTGCACCATCAGAGTGGAACCTGGTGTGGGGCTTGAACTCACAAACCATGAGATCATAACCTGAGCTAAAATCAAGAGTCAGACACTTAAGCAACTGAGTCACCCGGAGATAATTTGATCAAACGGAGACATTCCTATAAGACAAAAACTACCGAAACTGAAGAAGAAATAGAAAATCTCAATAGAACTACTGTACTAATCTCTATACTAACTGCCATAACAAAATACCACAGACTGAGGTTTTAGAAAACAAAATTTATTTTATCATAGTTCTAAAAGCTAGAAATCCCAGGACAAGTCTCTGCATTTGATTTCTGGTGAGGGCGTTCTTTCATGCTTGCCAACAGCAGTCTTCTCACTGTCTCCTCACATGATCTTTTCTCCATGTGTGGATAGAGAGTGAGAGTCAGTCTGATGTCTTTTCCTCTTCTTAAAAGGATACTGATCCTATTGGATTAGGAGTCCATCAGTTTGAACTCATCTAACGTTAATTACTTAATTAAATCATAACACGACCATTTGGGAACATGATACAGTAACTAACATGAGTTTATAATATAGGAACATATTTACTATAAATGATTATTATAAAAAGCAAGATAGAAAATTATATAGAGAGCATGATCACAACTATACATAGGACTATATGTAATAAAAGTAATTCTAAAATTACTGTTATCAGAATAGCAGTGATCATCTTTGGGTTTTGAGGATGCCTTTCTGTATCTTTCTTTCCAGTGTGTTTTCTCCCAAAAATTCTACGATGAATACAATTTGCTTCTATAATACAAAACTAACAGTGTACTTTATATACATAACAAACAACAAACTATGCTAATAACTTCTGAAAATTCAGTCATGTTTTATGAAAATATAGTCATATTTTGGTTAGGGCTTCCACATATGTATTTTGGTTGGAAGACAATTCATTCCCTAATACCCACAAATTTAAAGAGATTTTATTAGTTATCTGAACACTACCTACCAAAAAATTACAGGTCCAGATGACTTCACTGGTGAATTTTTTCAGAGATTTAAAGAATCAATCCTAATTCCTCACACACTCTTCAAAAAAATAAGATGAGGCATTTCCAAAATCTTTTTATAAGGCTAGTATTCCTTGACACCAAAACTAGACAAAGATGTCAAAAGCAAAGAAAATCATAGTCCAATACTGTTTATAAACATAAATGAAAAGTCCTCAACAAAATACTCACAAACCCTACTAAGCAACATATAAAAATGATTATACATTATGACCTAATTGGAATTTTCCCAGGAATTCAAGGCTTCCTTAACATCTGAAATCATATCAAGAGAATAAGGAACAAAAACTGAATAACCATCTTAAAGGACACGGAAAAATAATTTAACAAAATTCAACATGCCTTATGATAAATAATTCAACAACCAGGCACAGAAGGGATCTACCACAAGTTGAAAAATTATATCTCTAAAAAATTCCCATCTAAGATCATACTTAATAGTGAAAGACTGGGTTCTCCCTCAATATCAGGAACAAGAAAATAATGACTGTGCTCTCCACTTTTTTCAACTTTGTACTGGAAATTCTAGACAGAAAAATTAGGCAAGAAGTATAAATAAAAGACACTAGTGATGATAAAAGACACTAGTGATATTCTTGGTGATGAGCTCTGCAGATACAGTAAAAACAAACAAACAACCCCCCAAAACCCACATTGACTTGTACATTATATAGGGATGAACTGTACGGTACATTAAATACACCTGATTAAAGCTGTTATTGAAATGGGAAAGTAAGTAAATATTATGAAGAAAGGTAACCGATAAATGTGATAACTTAAATGTATCAAAAAAGAAATGACTAGAAGAAGACAAAATCCAGAAAGTAACTACAATAGATAGTAAATGCATTGAATCAAGAATACATTAACGTTCAAAAAACAAACTTTCAGGGTCGGTGGCTTCCCAGGTGAATTCCATCAAACATATAAGGGAGAAACATTTCGAAATCTATACTAACTCTTTCAGAACATGGAGTAGAAAGAAATCTTCCCCAATATATTTTTGAGACTAAGGTCCCCCTGATAGCAAAACCAGATAAAGGCGTTTCAAAAAATAAATATTACCAACCATTTTTTCTCATGAATTTAGAGAAAAAAATCTTTAAGATAACATCAGAAGATCAAATCCCATGATATAATTGATAACGTATAACATCTGAATAGGAATTATACAAAGAAGCAAGATTGATTTAACAATTGAACAACAGTCAATTCTATTGACCATGTTAACAAAATGAAGGAGACAAATTATAGGATTATATCAACATATGCTGAAATTGCATTTGACACAAGTCAACACACATTCACTACACAAAGAATAGAAAAGAACTTTCTAAAAATGATAAAAGGTATTTATCAAAAACCCACAGCTAAAATCATGCTTAAAGATCAAAGAATGAATATGATCTGCTTAATCCTGGGACTAATACAAGGTTATATACTCTCATCACTTGTATTCAGTTTTTATTGGAGGTCCTAGTCATGAATGATTCAAAAGAATAAAAGCATATGGATTAGAGAAGAATAGTTAAATCTTTCTTAATTCATAGATTACCGACCAAGGAATTTACAAACAAATAAACAAAAAATCCCAGGGCACTTGGGTGGCTCAGTCTGTTGAGCATCTGACTTTGGCTCAGGTCTTGATCTCACAGTTCGAGGGTTTGAGCCCCACACGCAGTGTGGAGACTGCTCTGGATCCTGTCTTTTTCTCTCTCTGCCCTCCCCCCCTCAAAAATAAACATTTTTTTAAAAATCTACACCCCTCCCCCTGCAAAACCCTACTAGACTAAGACATACAATTGTAGTCACCTGATACAAGTTTTATAATTACTAATGAATTTTATTAAATATATTAGTAATAAATACTTGAATATAAAATTTAAGAATAACAGCATTGATAATAACATCAAAACGTTAAATACTTAAGATATAAGTACAGCAAAATATGTGTTTGAACTACAGAATGACCCTACAAAATATTGCTCTGGTAAATTTAAAAAGATCTAAATAAATGGAGATACAAGCCATAGTCGTAGATTGGAAGACTTAATATTGTTAAAATATCAGTTGTCTCACAATTTGTCTGTAGATTCAACAGAAGTCCTGACACAATTTTGAGCAGCGTTAAAAAAAAACAGATATTATCTGATACTATTTTTTTATGAAAGTACGAAAGATTTAAAATATACAAAATAATCCTGAAAGGGAAAACATTGGAGGAATCACACTACTTGAACTTCAGCAGTTAAGACAATGCTATATTTACATTAAAATTGACATATAGATGAATTTAACAGAACAGTGAGACCAGAGGTAGTTTGTCTGATTGTTTGTTTATTCAATTGATTTTCAGTAAAGATGTCAGATGTTAAAGTAATTCAATGTGTGAAAAAAAAAAAAAAAACTTTTCATGAAATGAAGCTAGAACAATTGGCTATCTATTTGAAAAATAAAAACAAAAACAAACAACTTTGATCCTTACCCTCACACTGTGTGCAAAAATTTCCTCAAAATGCATCATATAACTAAAACCACACAATGTGAAATAATCATAGTGTGAAGCAAATCTTTATGGCTGTTGGGAAATAACAATTTTCTGAGACGGGACCTAATAAGGAAGATCTATGAAAGAAAAAATTGATTAAATGGACTTTATGAAATTTAAGAACTTTTGTATTTTATAAAAAAGGTTAAAAATTAGTATTACGCTATTCTCTTAGAATTGAAGGTCTACCTTCCTAGAAGGGTGTTGTGACAACAAGGGAGTACAAGGTAGGGCTTCGGCAGTGCTATTAATGTTTCCTGTAGCTAAATATTTCCATAGACATAAACAAATCTTGGATTCCATTTTCTCAGTTTTCACTTTGCTTGTATGGTGCCACATGGGCAGGGGCGCTAGAGGTTTAGAACTCAGTATTTTCATGACCCTGTTTCTGAGGGTCTCATTAACCAAAAGAGGAAGAGGAAGCTTTGTCTAAGCTTTGTCAACATGGATGTTACTTGCTATTTACATGATTACTGACTCTGAAATCATAGCTATGTTCAAAACTTAAGGAAGACAGCAATGTATATTAATATGCTTAGACACTGTGCTATGTGATTTATAGATATTAACTGACATAATCTTCTGGAAACCTTGGGAGGTAGGTAATGTCCCTAATTCAGAGACAAAGAAGCTGAAGTTTAACTAGGGCCAACCCAGGTGCTTTATGACTCTCCATATTTGGTTCTATGACACCCTCATTAGATTACTTTTTCATTATACCATGTTCATGAAATTAGCTGGCTAAATAAACCCAATTCCATTCATGAATAATTAACTCATGTCTGGCCAAATAGATGCCATGTGGCAAAAACAGTAGCAATGAATCAGGTCTATCTCATCCTTAGAAAGTGTTAAGATTATGTGAGATCTTATTTCCTTTGGCACACTCAAATCCGCCAAATATCTTTGAATATAGAATCACAAAAAACTTTTAGTTGAAATGGAAATTGATATTTCTATCAGACTCCTACCTTTTAGAGATGAGGGACTTGATGTTCTGAAGAATAAAATGCTTTGCCCAAAGTGTTGTTGGAAGACTATAGCCTTTGGTTACCAAATTACAAATTCTGTTCTCTTGCTGTTATTCCAACTGTTTCCAGTAATATTGTAGATAAAAATCTAGGGGCGGGGATGACAATGCATAGTGAATCAGAAGACAAGCAATCCTGGTGAAATTTCTGACTTTCCTTACCACACACCAAGAACAGTGAGGATATAAGAGACATTGGCAGCAAGGCAGAGGAGCCTGCTCTATGGAGGAAGTGGGTGAACCAGAAGGCAAATACCATTAGCATCGGATGTGGGATGGACAACTTATTGATTTCCTTTTCATTTCAGTCACGATGCACATCAGTAAATAGCAGATCATGTCATGGGAGTCAAGCTGGAACCTGGCAACACTGGGGAGAAATGAAGCCTGGAAGGGGGGAGCTGACTGTTGTGGCAAACGTGTCACGTCCATAAGTCCCTTTAGGTCAGAGAAGGTAATTTATTCTGGCATTCTTACAAGTACTGTAAAGTACTACAGCTTCCTGCCTGTAGTTCTATAATTCTCTTTAACACTCATGGTAAAACAAGAAGAATGAGAAAGCTTGGTGATCTCCTTCCTGATCGCCTTCCTTGGTCATCTCCTTCCAGGTACTTCTGTTATCATGTGGCAGATAGAGGATGATTTTGGACAGCCATGAATCCTCAAGTTCCTCCCGTGATCTCAGCTCCACATGGCCTACCATCTCCTGAGAAAAAACAATTCTAGACTCGATAAGTTTAGAGGCCTTGACTTGCAGACAGCAAAAATGCTGCTAACTTGTGCACAGTAACTGCCACCCAAATCTTTTTAGCTTCTCAAACCATCAGGCAAGGAAAGGAGTTATCATGGCACATCTCGTGGGCTCTGATCACTAGAAAGAGCTAAGATTGATGTTATAAAATGGGACAGGCAGGGGTGCCTGCTTGTCTCAGTAGATAGAGCATAGGACTCTTGATTCCACTCAGTGTGGAGTCTGTTTGAGATTCTCTCTCTCTTTTTCTCTCCCTCCCTCCCTCCCTCTGCCCCTCTTCCCTGCTCACATGTGCACACTGTATCTAAAATATTTTTTTAATGTGGCAGGGAAACATGAATTTGGCATCTGAATGATCTGTATGGGAATCTCTTGGCTTTGTTATCAAATGAACAACTTCATCCAGAGAAAGTCCTGGTAATTCAACTAGGACTAAGGGTCTGTCTCCCCACCTCTACCAGCAAACACGCTAGTATGGGAAGAAGATGTAATCCAAGGTAGATGAAAAAGATGGTAAGTATCATTTTGGGCCATGAAACCAGCTGCAGTAGTTAGGGCTCTGATTAATACCACAAATATTCCCCTCATACAACTCATCCAGGGTGGAAAAGCCTACCAGAATCCTGAGGAGATTCCTCCTGGAACTTATAGGATATGAATAGATCCAAGTGCTAAAGAGGTGATCTGTAATAGACATGGTGGTACACTGTCCAGATTTAACTTCTTTAGGACTGAAACACTCAGTCAGCTGCTGGTAGTGTTAATAACCAAAACACACAACTTGGTTTCCCTTTATAGCATTTGCCCTTGGTTGAAGAGAACCATCTTTTCCAAGAATCACCCCACACTTCCAGGAGAAAGCCTCATGCAGAAAATGAAAGAAAAGAGTACTAGGGCCTGAAGGATCAGCTGAGGCCTTTGTTGGCCTTGAATGGCAGCCAAATTCCTCTGCTCACTTCTGCATCCTGACTTCCCCAAGGTGTTGATTCTGAGAGGGCTCCCCAGCGAACTTTCTCTGTACTTCCTGAAAAACCTAACCTGTGACATCCTCATATTTTCCTTTCCTATGACTTTCATTCTTTTTTGCAGTTCCATATTTATATCTGGGATAATCATTTTTTAGCTTTTAGCATATTTTATAGGCAAATGTATGGGCAACAGATTCTTCCAGATCCATTAATCTGAAGATGTCTATAAATTGCTTTCAATTGTGGGACTTATCCTCCTTGGGGTAGAATTCTAGGATGACACATTCTTCTCCCCTTTCAGTACTTCAGATACATCATTTAATGGATGTTTTACTTCTGTTTTTAATCATTCACATAATTAAAACAGCTCATTGGTTTATTATTGTTTTCTTGGGCAGCTCATCATTTTCCCTCCCCTCTGGATGCTCTTAATTTATTGACTTTGGCTTTTAATTGTTTGTGTATCATTTGTCTAGATGGAGTTTTCTAAAATATTTTTTCCTCTTACAATTCTTGTAGTTTCTTGAATTATGTCAGGTTAAAAAAAAAAGGCTAGTATTTCTTCACATTGTTTTCACCTGAGACAAATTCCATGCTTTGCATATCTTTTTAACATATATCATGTGTTTTTTACAATTTTCTTTTTCAATTTTGTAACACATTTGGTCTCCTTCAATTTGGATATTTCCTACAGGCTTTCTGCTGTTTCTTATATGATATTATACCCAATACTTAATTTTAGTTATTGAATTTTTCATTTCTATAATTTTTGGTTTCTGCATTTTCACATTTTAAGTCTTTTCTCAAGATTTCTCTCCTATTTTCTTGAATGTATTAGTTATAAGTAAAAATTATTTTCTGAAAAGTCAAATTTCTTTTGGTCTTTTTCTCTATTCATCCCATTTTATTATTGATTTGATGCTAATCAGTCTTCATTTTTGTAGTGTATCAATTTAATAATTGGATGCTTTATAAATTTCAAAAAAAAAAAAGGAATCTTGATAATGTTTTCTTTCTGCAAAGATGTTTGCATTTTCTTGTCAGGCAGGTAGTGTTGCAACAAATAAGCTTTATTCTTTCAAGAATGGTTTTAGGGGGGACCTGTGTGGCTCAGTCGGTTAAGTGTCTGACTTCAGCTCAAGTCATGATCTCATGGTTTGTGGGTTTGAGCCCTGCATCAGGCTCTCTGCTATCAGCATGAAGCCCTCTTTGGATCCTCTGTCTCCCTCTCTTTCTCTATGCCCCTACCCAGCTCATTTTCTCTTTCTCTCAAAATAAATAAATAAACTTAAAAAAAAAAGAATGGTTTTAGGCTTTATGGATCTATTTCGTTTTTGTGTTTAATCCTAGGTAATCATCCTTATTCATAAAGCCAAGCAGAAATCCCCAGGTGTTTGAACTCCAACTTCCATCCCCCACTCTGAGTGACATCAGAAACCTCTATTCTGGTCTTTCAGTTACTACCTAATGTTATGTACTGGGTTTCATGGAATTTCCCCTAAGACTTTAGGTAGCTCTGTCACTTAAGCTTCTGACTCTTGGTTCAGCTCAGGTTATGGTCTCACAATTTGTGGGATTGAGCCCCACATCGAGTCCCCAATGAAGCTTCACATCAGGCTCCATGCTTACAGCAAGGAGCCTGCTTGGGATTCTCTCTTTTCCTCCATTTGCTCCTCCCTTTCTCCCTCCCCCACTTGTATAAGTGCATTCTCTCTCTCTCTCTCTCTCTCTCTCTCTCTCTCTCTCTCCCAAAATAAATAAACATTAAAAAAAGACTTTTGGAGTTATTCAATGACTTTAGAATATATCTTTACAGATTTTGAGAATTGTTTATTTGTGGTTCTCTCTACCCCAAAACTTTGCCACTTGTATTTATGCTGTTTGGTTGTGGGGAGCTTGGTCTCTGACTCTTCAGACTTGTCAGGCCACTAAAATTGACACTTAACTTGGGACTATTCTCTGCCCTGCCAACCAGAAAATGTCCCCAGAGAAAACTCAAGAATAATGTGTCCCTCACATTATGTATTAGCCTTATCTCCAAGTGTTGAAGCCCCTTAGGTAATATTTGAGTTGGTTGCCCTTTCAGACAAACATCTAACCATAACCATATATGTGTGTATATACACATATTTGTCTGTGTATGTATTTATAATTCTTTTCCAGGGGAAGATTAATGCAATCCACATGTCCATAACTGTAATCTCTGCCTCTTGTGGTAACTTAATTTTTTTAACTGCTACTTCAATGCAGCCTCTACTTTACTGAGATATTTAGTATTCTCTGAACACTGCTCTGTCTTAATTTCCTGGTTTTACATATGGTATTCCCTTTCTCCTTGACACCTTTTCCTACCTCATCGGCTTTGTAAATGACTACTGGTCTTTCAAGTTAGTACTTATTTAACCATCCTTAACTGTCAGTTCTTCTCCACCAGGATGAATTGGTTAATTCTTTTAGATGACATCTGAACCTGTGTCCTTAACTCTTCCCATACCATTTTCATAATACGTTATGATCAGATGTTTATTTGTCTGTTTCTCTCCCTCGATTGTGGGTTTTCTTCTGAGAGGGATTCTGTTTTGCACATTTCAGTATCTCTGGAGTCTGCTAGTATAGTTCCTGACACATAACATGTGCTATGTCACTTCTTAGTGGGTTTACACGTGAATATTTTTGCTTCCATCACTATAGACTTCATACTTAGAAAGAGGTGTGTGTTTGAGCCCTATTATTCATAAAGGGAAAAGTTTGTGAGATGGAAAATTCCTGTCACTACCAGTGCAGAGGACCTCCCAATAGGAAATAGGCAGTAATCCAAGGTATTTTTGTTGGTTGATTACTTGAACACACTAATTTTGATTAGATTACTGGATCCCAATATCAGGTTCCCTCTGTAAAGCCTATTTCCTACACACCTCACTTGTACATTTCTATAAAAATGCTACATACTTATTCCTCCTGGAATAACACCAGTCAGTCTCCTGTATTGTTTCTCTCCTCCATACCCAGGCAAATACAACATATCCTTCAAGGGCCAGACCAGACCATGCCTCCTCCATTCCCTGAAACCTCTCTGGACACCTGTGCCTCTAAAGGCACTATTTCCTCGTCTAATATATCATCAGTTCCTCTCAGATTCACACTCAATTTGTTTTTGCCAATTTTCCCATGGGTTTTTACATCTCCTCACAATAGACTATGTGTTTCTTGAGGACAGACAGGAGGTATTTTCTCTTCCCCTTGTTTTGTCAAACACTAAAGAAACAAGCACATTGGTGAGCTTATAACAGCATCACAAAAAAAAAATATTGCTCAATAAAATGTGTAGTCATTTGTCTCTTTTGGTTGGGAATACTAAATTATACTGATTAATAAAGAATTAAAAAAATTCTAAACATCATCTCCATAAGAGCTTAATAACTTCTGCCTTATGCAATTTGCCAAAACTTTACCACCTTTTTTACTTAGGGTTTTTCCTTAAATTAGCTTTAAATTATTTCTTTTATTTATCTGTCTGCCTATCAATCACCTATCTACCAAGCCTCATATCAAACATGAAAGGATGAGTTAAGTGTGCTACTTAAGCTTTATTTTTCCTCAGAGCAATGAAAATAATTTTAAATAGTCTCTCTCTGTACCACCCAAAAGTTTCCACAAGTCACCAGAGCTAGACTGTCCATGTGGAGGACAGGCCAGTCTTATTTTATTTTTAAATTCTGTTTTATTTTCTTTTCATCCATCTTCTTAAGCCTTAAAGACATGTTTTCATTTTAATTAGATATATCCTGGTGCCAGTCAGCTTGGGGAATTAATCTAGGCCCTACCACTTTCCTTCTGCCCTAGCCTTGGCTCCTACCCCATTGGGCTAATTTCTATACCACCAGTTTTGAATCCAGATTCTTTCCTCTGGTTAAACCTCTTGGACCAATCACTCAGTTTAGCAGTCTGCCTGGCTTTTTGTAATGGGCTCCTTTGCACATTGACCATGATCTTCACCCACTTCCTGGAGCCTAGTCCTTGCTAGTTGTGCAGAGATTACGAGATGGGACAGAATCAGACAGTGATGGCTCAAAGAAGTCACCAGTAAGAAAGCCGGTTACACATTCTCGCCCTGCCCAGTCGAATAGAAACAGTGTTTGGTTATGAGTCAAACTGAGGTCTGTGTGCATGTGATCTTCAGAAATACACTTAATTTCTTTAAGCTCATTTTTTTTATCTGAAAAAATTAAGTGAATATTAATACATGCATGTAGGGATTTATATGATGATTAAATGAGAATATGAAGTAATGTTCTTACTATTTCTAGCATAGAAAACACTCAATAAAAGATTATACCATTATTATTTTAATGCTATTATTATGCTTATTACTATACGACTACCACTATTTACAATGGGCCTGAGTAGCTGGACCAATTCCAAATACTCCATTTCTTGGCAACTTCTAGAGAATCCAAGGAGTGTTGCTTGCTGACTCACTCTTCCCTGGCTCTGTTGGCTGTCTGTGTTGGCAGCTGTTGCTTACAAAGTCTTTTCTGAGGGAACCATGAGAGCAAGGACCCACAAGACAAAAATCAAGAGAAATTATTATTTTCTGAGATGAAACGTTGCTAACAATCAGAAAGCAGAGCCTGATAATACACTATTGTTACGTGGAACAAAAGAGATATACAGTAGATTAGGGACCCTTTGTCTACAGGTGACAATGGCATAACCCTCATGTTAGGGAGACCTGAAGACTGAATGTAGAGCAGTCCACCCTTGAAGGACATCTGAGTGGAGATCTGATTAACTTCTTTACTGAGGAACATTTCCTCCTGAGCAATATTCACAATATTCTGACTACTCATTCCATGTCCACCACTTTGCCACTTTTACACTTGTCATCCATTAGGCCAGGGTTTTGAGGCTTTTGGTGGTTATCCATGGCCGAAGGAACCAATCAGCCGCAGGAGACAGCACACTCTTGCTTGTAACAGTGGGGTCCTAAACATTGCTTGGCCCTTCTGTTAACTCTAGCCAATAGCGAGCTATTGCTACCCAAGCTAAGGAACTATCTTTCAGTGTTGTGACCTGGCGGTAGTAGAAGTTGATTGAGTTTGTAAGGGAACAGAGTATTGCAAAGTGATCACAGAAATAAGGCACAGGGCTAATTTCTTCATCCTAGTGATATAAAACCCAAGGGAGATTTCCTGATTGCAAGAAACCAAGCAGTAACTGCTTCTTGGGTCCTGATTGAAACGTTGCATTTATGTGTGTGGTTATTTGGCCCAACATATATAGAGGATTGCATAAGAAATAGGCAGTGTTTAGCAATGTAACTCATCTGAGCTTTTCCAGAGGCTGAGGTCACAAAAACTCTTGAGAGGGACAGAGGATATAATACAAAGGAGACGTGGCTTGGATTCATATAGGTCTATGTTTGTGCTCCAGCTCTGCCCCTTACTGGCTGTGCAACACCAAGCAAATTATTTCCCCCATCTGAGCTTTAGGTAAAATGAACATTCTAAACTTTAGAAATAGGAAATAACTTCAAATAGAGTTAGTAGCAATTATAATAGCTACTTCATGAAACACTTTTGAGGACCAAGTGAACAGAATATTTATAATATTTATGTATCAGTTTATCATTGCCTCTGTAAAAAAATGACTTGGGGTGACTTCAAAAATGAACATTTGTTATCTTACAATTCTCTAGGATAGAATTCCAACACAGATCTCAATGAGTTAAAGTCAAGGCGGTAGCAAGGTGGCATTCCTTTCTGAAGGTTCTAGGGAAGAATCCATTTCCTCACCTTTTCAGCTCCTAGAGGCCCCCAACATTCCCTGGTTCATGTCCCTTTCTTCCATCTTCAAAGCCAGAAGTGGTGTGGTAAGTCTTTCTCTGGTACATCAGTTTGTCTTCCTCTTTTGCCTCTCTCTTCCATTTTTAAGAACCCTAGTGACTACATTGGGCCCCTCTGATAATCCAGGATAATCTCCCTATCTGAAGGTCCTTATCTTATCACATATACACCGTCCTTTTTGCCATGTAATGTAGCACATCCATGGTGTGCAGGGATTAGGATGTGGATGGTTGCAGGGGGAACATTATTCTGTCCACCACAGAGCTGTATAAACTGTGAGAGCTATAGGCATGACATTATTGGCTTATCAGAACATTGTGGCTTTTAACTGAAATTCTGGGGGAAGGATGGGGATTATATTTATCCAAGTTTCATCATAGGGACATTGATTTACCTCAATGTCTTCATTCACATATGTCATATATTTAGTATCAGAAAAATTTTCTGTAATATTATTCAATACCAGTGTCCAGCTGCCAGGTGAGGAGACAACGAGTCAAACTCACAGTTAGCAATCAAGCTTTTATTCCCTTAGGAAACAGCACAAGCAAGAGACAATAGGCAAAGGGGCCAGCTCCCCAACGTTACATTTTCCCCCACAGAACTGCACCAGGCTGGGGTCAGATGACGTGTAGCACAGATGAGGGAATCATCTTACTGCTGAGGAGCCTTACAGAAAAGGTTCGTACCTTTTTATAGACCCAGGGACCAAAGGAAGAAAGTAAGGAAGAGGTGTGAGTGGAGAAAAACCAAGTCAGAGTGAAGAAAAGTGTATCAACCAAGGCCCCTGATAAGGAGGTCTTGGCCAAAGTGCCTCTGGATGCAGCTGCCTAAGTCTGAGTCCTTGACCACAGCTTTCTTCAGAAAACTTCAATGTATGGAGTGTGCATCATAAGGGTTGCCTGGAAACCCTTCTAAATGCCCCGGGTCAGGCCTGAAAGATCACATAGGATTTTGGCCTGGAGCCAGACTTCTCAGCTGGTATATATTTAAAAGCAAGCAAACAAACAAACTAAAAACCCCACAAAAGATTAAGAAATATATAAATAGACCTCAGATCAACTGTTATAATAACCTGCTGTTAGAAAATAGGTGCTTTTTTGGTGACAAGAAAGTATTACTCATTTGTAATTAAAAATGACACTTAGAAATTGCAGGAAGTGATGTTTAAGTAGGCACATTTGTGGAAATGTTTCATACAGACCTTTTCCACATAATTTCCACGTAATTACTATCAGACATAGAACAAGCCTGAAATTAGAACTTGGGTCCTAAAATTTTTACCTGTGACTCTATATGAGTCTTGATAAACAAAGAAAGAATCATCTTTTTTTCCCTCCTTTTGTTTAAGGAATATACAACAGAGAGCCAGGGAATCTTTTTGTCCACGGATACAGCTGATCTTAGCAGCAGCTACATTATTCGCCCTAGAGAAAAATTGGGCTGAGGATGGAAATAAATCTTTTATGTTCATTTCCTTCGCTCCCATTTGGCATGAGCTGTGACATTCTGGTAGCACATATTCCATGACTTTGTCCAGTTGAGTTTTAAATAACTCAGATGATTGCCCTCTTACTATTCCTCCTGGGATCTAATTCCACCATAAAATGGAGCTGACTGTTAGGGAGTTCTTGATCCAATCTTCTTGTGTTGAATTCTGGAGGAATTTTCCTCTACTCAATTTTACCTCCATAAAGAAAATCAATAAGAACACAAATAGAAAAGGAAGGAAAGAAAGTGGTAGGGAGACTGGAGCAAGGGAGTGTTTGTTTGTCTGTTTTGTTTTGTTTGGATGGGGTTGGAGGGGCAGGGAGGAGGCCAGCTGTACCAGAACACAGAAAAGAAAAGATGAGTTGAGGAGAGACACGATTAAAACATGCCCCCTCAGAATGGATCTGAGGAGGAAGCAGCAGCCGGGAATCAATAGCAAACCACCCATCTGATTCCCCTCACTCTGTGCGAAAAGAGCCTCAAGGTGTTGACTTTGGGTGTTTCTGTGGACTTGGTGAAGTCTCAGGTTGTTAACTTTAAACTGATATTTAACCATTCACAACAGCTGCACAACAATAGTGTGAACATGTGTGCTAGTGGGGTTGGGAAATCCTAGTGAAGAGATTAACTCTCTTCCAAATTGTAATATTGTAACCTATCCGTTGCTTTTCCCAAGGACAACCACTACTCCCCTTCTCCATCCCAGAAGACATTGTCCTGTCCATCAGTCTTGGAACTCAGATCTCCAAGTACACAATTCCTGCAAATAGCAACAAGAAGCTGACAGGTAGTAGTTAAGAAGTCTCTAGTCTCCAGGGACAAAAAGCACCAGATTTCCCCCCACCCAACTGTCAGGGTAGTCCTTCTGGATGGGTACCACAAAGATAAAAGATCTGATGACATTCTTAGGGTTGTTTTGTAAAAATGATATACAGAAATAGGAAAGATGTTCAAAGAAGTATTTCTTTATGTCATCCCAAAGCAGAAATGTTTTAAATGGAATTAAGACCTGTTCTATGTTACACACACATAACGCCATAGTTTTCAGGCCCTCAGGCTGCCTTAATCATATCACTCTCTTGTTAACCTCCCCTCTACTTCCCAACCCAATGACTATCCTAGTTCTTGAAATAAAATTTAAAATCCTGAACACTATCCATTAGACCCAGCCCAATCTGGCCATTGTTCATCTCTCTAGCTTCATCTGTGGCCGTCTTCCCTGCATCCTGTCCATACTGAACAACTTTTTAAAATGAGTCACACCCCTCCACGCCTCAGATGTCTCAACATGCTACAGTTCCCTTGGCTTTTACTGTACCCTCTCACACCTTCCCCTCTCCCTCATCAAATTCCAGTCACTTTTCATATTATTAGTTAATTGTCACACCTTTGGAGAAAAATTTCTCTGTACCCCTATTCCCATACTAAGTCAATTTACCAGTCATGATCTCTCACAATGCCCTGCACATACCTTCTATAGCAGGTAAAATCACACAGATGTATAGGTAAATATGCATAGGTGTCTTTTCTCCTTTTCTTCCCCCACTGGACAGTAAACTGCCTGAGGACAGGAAGATCTTGTCTATATCACTCTATTGTAGCACAGGTCCTTAGTACAGTGCCTGGTACACAGTATACATTATGTAGCTTTTTGTTGGATAAATAACTTTCTATGTTACAACCCTAAGTGAGAATGACCAGACAGTAACTGGAGTAACTGTCCAACTTCAGAGATCTTTGGGTAGCTGTTCTAAATAACTGAATTGAGTACACAAAGCATTTTCCATGTGAAAACTTGTTTGCTGCCTTTTTAAGTCACCAAAGCAATCTCTAAGCATGTGCAATTTATCTTGTGAGAGATTCCTAGTGTTATATACAACATGATAACACAGATCCTACTTCACCATACAGTTGAAATATCCTCACTAATAGTTATCTTTCCATTGTGGATTCTGAAAATTTTCCACTTGATGGTTTGCACATGTGTATATACATGTTTATGTGTTTGTGTAAATTTTTTTCTGATTCAAATTGTAAATCTACGGAAAAATGATGACATCTTTATTTTGTTACAGCATAAAGTGCCGTGTTAAATAATACTTAGTGGTGTGCTGGAGGCAGCTAATATTGGCTTGTAAGCGCCGATTGTGAACTTCTCTTCCCAATTCTGTGTTCAGTCATGTCAAATCTATAGCTTGAAGTCTGACATGGTGGGAATATTTACACCAGGAAAATCAGCAAACACTAGAAATCAAGGCTGTCTTCTATGGAGGGTTGGTTGTTAAATATTTACCTAAAAATGGTTATGGTGCTAATTAAGGATAACAACTGCCTATATCATGAGAAAAATTAAGAGGCTCTCAGAACATCTGCAGTTAGTGGAACACTAATGGTGTATAGTTAACTGTGATATTGAAATTTATGTAGAGGTAAGGACTGACTTAGAATAGCGAGGAAGTTCCCTATTACAGGTAGGAACAATTTCTCAATCATTCAGAAGCTGAGCCATTCAACGATATGAATAAATGGAAATGGGTAAATTTAAAATCCAGCATTAGCAGGTGTCAGTGACAAGAAAAAAAGAGAGTGATGCTAGTTATGTTGGGAGGAGAAACCCATTCCAGAGTTGTTGCTGGGGAGAAAGGGCAGGGATATCTTTAGGAAAAAGAGCCAATAAACAGTGTGTGATGGCCTTTGCTAGGATGACACAGAAGTTTGGAAATTATGTAAGAAGAAGCATAAAAACTATCAGTGTGCTAAGTATGGATTGGGAAAGAGAATTCCACATAAATTGGTACCGATTATTGAAAACATCACGAGGCAATCTCAGAAGTAAGGCCTTATGGTCATGATATTTAGAAAACTTCTAAATCAGAATTGAATGTTTAGCAAAGAGTGATACCCCAGCAAACTGATACCACACCTAAATTGAGCGTTCAAGGTCAGGGCCCACAGACCGAATGAAGGATGACCAGAAAGGGAGAACAGAGCTCAGCCTGGATCTGCAGGGCCAAGGTGAACTGAGCCCAGTCTCACTTCCTAAGTGTCGTCCTTCATCCCCACCCCCCCATGGTCTCTTTTCCCTTAAGACTATACTGCTTGCATTGCCTGTTTTGTTCCTGGGGCACTGAGGTTTTGATGCTTCTGGTGGCCGTTTTCTTCAAACGTAACACCTTGAGCCATTCTCTTTGCTCCCTCTGTGCCTGGCAAAAACGAGATGCCTACAGATGCTTCTGCTTGGAAAACGGTCATTCTCTGCATGTATGCCACATGCATTATTCCACCTACTGTGTGCCAGCATTCACCAGGCACATCCTGCCAACTCTCTTTATGTGTTTTGGTCCTAAAGCTGAACTCCCAACTGCACGGATGCGCATGTTCAGGCCTGACTCCGTCATGCAGGCAGGCACCTTCTCATGTGGCATGATAGCAACCAGAACATATCTCTCTTGGAGCTAAGTACAGCTTTGGAATTTTCTTTTTCTCTTCTTTTTTCTCTTTTATTCTGTCTGTTTTGAACAAATTCCAGGTCTCTGTGAATCAGGTGGTCCAACTTGGTACACTGCTTTAGGTACAGTGCTTTAATTAAGCTTGCTTCTGGATCATACTGTTGACTCCCTGCTGAGTGCTCCCAGATCCAAAACTTGGTGGGGGTTCTGGGAAGGCCCTTCTATTCTCTAGTTGGATCTTGTACTGGATGACTATTGGTTTTTAGAGATACTTGGACTCAATAAACTAGTTTACACTGATTTCTGAAATCCACCCACAGTTGTTAGCGTGTATGTCCCCTGCTCGTGAAACTCTAGATTTGATATATAAGTACATTATCTGGAGCTAAGAAAAAGTCAGAAAAACACACCTTTTTCCATTATGTATTTATTAACCTTATTTTTTAAATTTTTGTTTAAATTCTTGTTGTGGTTTTACCTAAGAAATTAGCAGGAAACTAACCAGAGAAATGTGTACATTCCTTTATTTTCTTTTATTAGTTTGGATGGGAAAGTGAAAGGTAGACTAGAATAGAATGTAATTTCAGCCTTGTTACTACCTCGCTGAATGACCTCGAGCAAGCCGCCTCATCTTTTCAGTTGTCTGCTTCTTCATCTGCACAATAACTCCAACGCTCTTTCTGGTTGTAATATACTATGGAGAGATAGCACAAAAGCCAGAAAGCCGTGGAGACGGACAAAACTGCTTTAGTCCACTGAATACTTGGTTATAGACTGAAGTCAAGATCAATAGATATTAAAAAGTCAAGAGGTAATGCCTTTATTTTCTCCTTAAAAAAGGGTATATTATCCATAGCTGTCCATTTATAACACTACTGCGATAAGGCAAGATAAGAGAAAATACAGGGAGATAAAAATAAAACTTGCTATTTGCCAGCCACTGTGCCAATCAATTTGCGTATATCACCTTCTTATAACACAACAGCTCTATAGATAGGTGATATCATCTCCATCTTACACATGAACCTTAAAGAGGTTAAGTAATTTGCTTAATGTCCGATTACTAACAAATCATGTGTATTGTATTCCAACACCAATCTCCTTTAAGTAAATAACATTGCCAATGCAGGAGGACTGGAGACAGTTGTCACCCCATATTCTTTAGCAAGTTTCTGGGTTTAGTACTTGGATGCACATTGGGGAACTCCAGAGTCCAACTGTGTAAGGAAAGAGGAGAGGAGGTTTTTTTCCCTAGGGTATATGAAAAAATCTGGAGTGATTCTCCAACTTGCTATCCAGTTTTCTGAGGAAGTGAAGAATAGACTAAGTTGATTGGATAAATAGTCCTGTGCCCTGAAAAAAATAAACAAAATAAAACAAAAACAAGAAACAAAAAACTATTTTACCCTGAAGCAATGTTGTACACCCAGGTCATTGGTATCTGCCAATATTACCATCTAAAAGCAAACTCATGTTGCTCCTGTTCATTCTTTGGCTTACCATTTTCTTTTCATACTTCTATTAAAGAAGACAATCCGGAGTTAATGTGCTTATTCTGGACCGTGAAAGAAGATAGACAGTAGATGTTTAGATGATTGTTATGCTCTTCCAGGAAAGTATATACACACTGAGTTGTTTGTGTAGCATTAAAGTATACTCAGTTATTCACCTA